>NW_014577125.1:299889-321135 GCF_000485595.1 Priapulus caudatus | reverse complement strand
CGCAAGTCTACCCAATCGGCCCCGCTCTGACCGCTAATCCTCACGCACTAATGCTACCACGCCTAAACCCTATTATCCGACCCTACCTCATAATTCCTAACCCATACCCTATACCCTGTACATTGCCGATAACGCAAAAATAAAAAAACTGCCGGCATATAGACACTCGAAGACTCGTGCCCGCCACGGCGCCCGTCAGATATAGCCGGCATGCCGGCATATCAAAGGCGCCCTCCTGATTAGCAAATCGTGACAAAAAATTCACAGTGGTGTGCATATATCAATGGGTGTGTGCTGCAGTCCGCAGAACTCAGTGTTTGAATGGTATTTACGTAGAATAATAAACACAAGACTGGTAAGTTTAATACACATGTGTACATTTACAACCGCACCCGAAGGTTTATATAAAACAGTGCCGCGTACCTGTGCGTGACACAGGATAGAAACAATGGTTATCAATCACAGATTTGACTCCCTTAACAATGCGGGCAAGCGCACTGGTAGGACTGGCAGGTGGTGACATCACTGTCTGTGACTGTCACCAGCATGATGTTTTGGCAAAATTTCTTTTGCGAAACCGGCAACTGTGTATGAAAATTTTTGAGTTTGGTCTAAATTGCATGTGAGCATAGTTCAATCGCCAAGAAGGGAGTCCTGGCTGTGTCATTCGGAAACCTATAATTACAAGCGCAAGCATATATAAAAGATGAGAAAGCAGTGGTGATGTATTGTAGAGGTAACACCCTGTCCTTGGTACTATGAGTTGCATCACGCCTCTTCATCTAGCATTCGTCATTGTAAGAAGCCTTTTTTCTAATTATAATTAAGGATAATTAGTTGGAAGCAGGTAGAGATAAGTTTTTATAAAGGCTGTGTGGTGAGCTACTCGACTGATGGCTTGTTTCTAGTGTAATCAATTTGAAGTTGATTTCAGTGTTTGCCCTGCATCAATCAATTGACACGAGCGAGGCATGCCGCCTCGCTCAAATTCTCAGCCGCCACGCAGAAATTTGTCCAAAACACCGCCGCGCTGACGAAAATCTCATACAATGCAGACTGTTAGAGCTTTAAAATAAAAACCGCACACTCGCGCAAACTCTGGGGCACGAGAGTCAATAAGTTAATTCGCACACCAACGGAATTGTACATGCCCAAATTTTAAAACAAAAAGCGTGTCAAACAGAAAGGAAAAAACACAAAAACAACCATTGATTAACTACACTGAATGCATTGATACACTTTTTCAAGACATTAAGCACATGCTCCGAAGTTCCTGTTACATTAAATTTAATCTTACCATTATCTCAAACATAGAAGGGGGCTGCTGCCCATCAATGAAACACCACGTTAGCCGATTTATTGACTTTAAACACACAAGGCTCAACATGGTGACGTTTAAAGCCAATCCGCGCACTCCCCCCAGCCTCCTTGCGTACATCAATGCATATGCGCCCCAGGCATCGTAACATCAGCCAAGCACTGGCTGATGCTGCACGCATCTCGCGGCGCTGCTCTCGGCGAATACGGAATCTTCGATAATCATAAAGTAGCGTCGTGGATACGCCGCCCTATCGCCAATCGGCACAACATGTATTCGTTTATCAATTTTGATATATAACTAAGAACCAAACAATTTGAAAAGTTCTAGACATATTTTTACTCAGCGACAACAGGGACGAGTCAGCTTAGCTTGCACCTGCCTTATATTATTTTCACTCCGAGACATGCGAGCCGGGCGAGGCAAGCTCAGCCACGCGCAAGGTGTCAGTGAAATGGCTAGAATGTACCAAATTCCATTTTTCCAAAAAAAATTCTGCCTGTGGTGGGTCAGCGTGCCCCATCCCCCTGACCCCAGTACCTACTGGGATGCACCTGATGTGCGACCCGACGAGTATTTTGATCTGATGCTGGATCGTGCACCTCTATAATTGATGGAAAACATTAGATGTATAGGAGTTCCAAGAAACGGTCATGTACATCACTGTGTTTTGTGTTGATGCTACTCTCACATCCTGGTTGGGTTAGGTTCATGGCAGTAGTTAGTAGTCGTATTACTACATTAGGTTGGCGTGTAATTGGCAAATTAAATGGTAAATATATATTCATTTTACATTATTCACTTATTTAGCCTGAAAAATGAAACTTGCTGTTATTAGAAAAGGAACCATAGCTATTTTCTTTTTTTTATTTCCTGTGCAGAAATGAGATAAAGAAAGTTACAATTGCCTACTAAAGGAATTTAACAGAATCCAATATTGCAGCTTTTAGTGTGGGTTAAATTATACATTAATGATTATACATTAATTATGCAATCCGGAGATACAGATTAAAACGTACGACACGATTTTCCATTATGTTGCCAGCAAACTGAATGTATAAACCGCCTAACTAAAGGCAGCTACTAACGACTCTTGCTCCCTCGGCGATGCGGTGTGGCTCGCTAGTAGCTGCCTTTTGTTTCAAGTTAGGCGGTTTATACATTCAGTTTGCTGGCAACATAATGGAAAATCGTGTCGTACGTTTTAGTCTGTATCTCCGGATTGCGGGTGTATACGAGGAAACGATTTCGCACGATGCTAGGCGAATGTACTGCACGATTTGAGCTCAAGTTGGTTGCGTTACGCGTAGTAAATCGTAGGTATTCTAAGGCTAGTAAATGATGAATTTCCCTTGTTTATTGAAGTCACACTCCTTCCCTATTATCAAGAGCTAATAATACCTAGAGTGTACAACGGTAAAACGGGAAAATGGTGCTATTTCACGACATGATTATTCTACTTTGCCTGCGAGTCTAGAATTTTATGGTATTGCATTAAGCAGAATTCTTTGCTCTCTAAAACAAGACCAACCGCTTGTCAATACGATACTCCTAGGCTGAGATATTGGCTCCTAAACCTCCCCTCCCACATGCCTCAAGCCGCCTCGTACCCCGGTAGCCACCAACCTACACGCCCCTAAGCATTTTGATTATCGATTTCCGTCACCGCTTGGAGCGCTAATAATTGATGTCACATGCCCAAATTTGGTTCTCTTACTACACCATATAGTAACTGAGCTGCGTTGTAGAAACTTAATTAAGAAAACATTGCTGGCTCCATCATGACGCGTGCTAGGAAAAATAATGGGGGATAAGGGCATAGGCGATGCCCCGAAAGTCACCTATGATAACCGAAACGCCGTTCATTCATAAAGTTATGGCGGAAAAACCGAACTTTCACGAAGCAACGCTTAGGGGCGTGTAGGTTGGTGACTACCGGGGTACGAGGCGGCTTGAGGCATGTGGGAGGGGAGGTTTAGGAGCCAATATCTCAGCCTAGGAGTATCGTATTGACAAGCGGTTGGTCTTGTTTTAGAGAGCAAAGAATTCTGCAATACCATAAAATTATTCTAGACTCGCAGGCAAAGTAGAATAATCATGTCGTGAAATAGCACTATTTTCCCGTTTTTCCGTTGTACACTCTAGGTATTATTAGCTCTTGCTATTATCTACTTCTGACGTGCATGTATTGATTTTAACCCTGTGGTGACAATAGCAAGAGAAGTCGCCTGCTGTTATAGGTAGGACCATGTACAGTCGTGTGGTAGCACGGTATTGCCTAGAGACATGTTCATCAGTTAAATCATTGAGTAATGCTGCCCCCTGTTTATATGAAGTTACAGTGATAGGGACTCCTGAGGAGGAATTGTTCGCAAGATGCAACAATTACAATTATTACTAGGTGCTGCGGGTACTTTTTTTTATCCAGAAGTAGATCCGATACAAGTGAAGTAAACTATTGATTTGAGGTGCATGTTGCATACACAAAACACAATGTTTTATGAGAGGGCACACGTGACCGCAAGTATAAAGAAACCTGGGCTGTCTGTACTAGATGGGTGTGCCAACATTTGAGTGGCGTGATACACAAGAAGTTACACAACAATGAATTTTTATGCCATACCCAACAACAAGTTTTGTTGTTTTGCGGTTAGCGTATGGTCAACACTGTCAATTGTTGGGCGCACATGTACGTGTGCCTTGTATAGATATGAAAAGAATCCATGCAGTGCAGCACTAACAGCAGTGTTATTGAGTGTATGCACGCGTGAGCATGTGTTTTTGGTGGGTGATTTCATCCAGTTTATGATTCCCACCAGAGCTAGATCACACGTGTGGGGCTGGAAGACCTTGGTCTTCGTAAATAGTGTTATCAGTGCTACACGTATTGTTTATTTGGCAAGTAGACTCGAATATAGAGAGTATAATATAAAGAAAAATTCGTCCCATCACTGCTATCTGTTGTTATCAGATAATACTAGTGGCATGAGTTCTTAGGCATGGATGGAGGTTATGTTTGTCATCCATAAAAACATCAAATTATTGTTAATGTGGCTGAAGGGGTCGTTGTCGTATCAGGTACTAGTACTACAGGTATGTACCCGAGGTACATGATATATGTATACACAAAGTGTACCAGACTTGTACTACAGAAGTGTACCCTAACCCTAACCCTAACCCTAACCCTAGCCCTAACACTAACCCTAAACATACCTCATATAAAACTATAAACATAATACTAAACAACCTAAAACTACCTCCTAATTATATAAAAATATAAACATAATACTAAACAACCTAAAACTACCTCGGGTACATATCTGTAGTACCTGATACGACAACGACCCCATCTGCGTTAATGTGAGGTTCAAAGCAAATTGCTTATTTTTGCTACAAATTTTGGTTACTGGTAAAACAACTCTAATTGGACATGATAGAGCAGTTTAGAGGAGACTGTCATTTTTGTTAGGGACAAGTCAGACGTTTATTTCTAGGCCTAAATGCTTCTGTTATTTATGTGGTGAGATAGAGTGCACTGTGTACATGCAATGTTTGTACGTAGGGCACAGCCTGGAGGACAACAACCACCAGTAGGAGGGGATGGGCAGCCACCTAGGCCCGCCGTGCAGTCAAAGCGGTTACAACAAACACAAGCACAAGTAGACGAGGTAAACACGTTAAATATTTATGCCTGTCCTCTTTTACTTGGAAGCATATACATCTAATTATTGACTTCGCAACACAGGCTATTCTAGTGCAGCATGTGCTATTCTACTACTTATTACTGTTAGCCATGTCATTATATTGTTCATTGTGAAATTTCATTATAGATTACCCATGTTTAGAATACATGTCTAGTTTCCACGCAGTAGCCAGTGTGTGAGTATATAATAAATGTGATGATATTGTGTCATACAGGTAGTGGATATTATGCGAGTAAATGTTGAGAAGGTGATAGAAAGGGACAACAAATTAACAGAACTGGATGATAGAGCAGGTAAGAATATTCATTTAGAGTTTAGTCGTTTACAAACACTGCAAAACTATTAAAAAGCCATTGTGCATCAAATGTCGCTGTAGATAGAATTCATTGTTCAAATGAATTATGTTGATTGATGGCTGATTGATTAGTAGTGATATTTCAATGATATATAAAAATGACAATTCAGCTGTTGGAGACAGCATGAATGCCAAGGCATGAAGTGGTTTACAAAATTTCAATAGCAGTATTTTCTAAGCAAATCAATTTTGCGTAGCAAGTATTTACCAGCTACATTTTACTCGTGGCATTTCGAAATTTTGGCGTGCATAAGTCAAATGTCAGATGGTAAAGCAATGTACAAGCGGTGTTTCATGTGACAAGCGGTGTTTCATGTGACAAGCGGTGTTTCATGTGACAAGTGATATGAATCTGCACCTATGAATGAACTTCTGATAAATGTCTTAATTAAAAAAAAATCTTTGTTTGTTATATTTAATAACATTGATAAAGCAAATGAGTATCAATGTACAAGAAACAGCAAATGCTATGAAATTTGAAACTGTAATCAAGTTACGACCGAAATATTATTAGGCCTAGTGCTATCAGCATTTGTATAGCAAAGAGCTGTGATGCAATCTTGTATTTGGGTAGCACTGTCTGAGATTTGTGTCGCATGTTGCGATGTGATACCGCTTATTTCATGCCTTGAATGCACTCGCCTATGTGTATGTATACATGTGTGTTTGTGAGTTTGCTTTAGAATCTATTCAATAATATCTTAATTATCTTTATAGATGCACTGCAGCAGGGAGCTTCACAGTTTGAGGCCAGTGCAGGGAAGCTGAAAAGGAAATACTGGTGGAAAAATTGCAAGGTCTGTTGCTTAGTCAATTAATTGGTTTCTATGAAGTGAAGCTATATATTAATTAACGATTAGTCATCGTAGAGTAAAAATGTAAATGTGTAGTTCAGTATGGTGTGTGATAATATGGGTTAGTTTATATATACATGTATGTTATATCTCCATATTTTCTAGAATGTTCATATATATATTAGTGCACACGAGTAGTTACCCTAAATTAGTGAATTGTTTGTTGGTGAATATTTTTATCATTCTTGGTTTCTTAATCAAAACACTGGACTAAGCGCTAGTTGATTGTTTAAACAGGCTTCATTGTCATTGTGCAAATACAGTAAAAGTGTTTAGTATGCCTGTGAGCTCTCACGTTATGTGTGTGTAGTGTGGCCATATGGCACATGTTACTCACTATTACCACATTCTTTTATTAATAAATTGTGGTCCGCTTGGCCACATCCGATACTCGTGTTCAAAACCAAAAAGCACTGCACATCATGGCCCTGTTGCTTTAAATTTTACCTTATCACACCTGCCTGAAATCACCATGCATGTGCCTACCAATCACAACCTCCTTCCTGCCACCGGCAGCGCTCTGAAGATGAGCCGAGCAAAGTAAATCAACTATATATCCGGTAACACTAACACACTAGACCCTGGCGTCACTCATATATTTTTTCTGGAATTGTGTTACAGATGATTGCCATAATGGTTGGGATAGGCCTAGTGATCGTAATAATTATAGTTGGTAAGTATGCTCAGAGTATGACTGCCATTAGTGGCGGTAGCTAGACTGCCCAAATTCGGTGCATCAGGCCTAAACCCTGCCTTACGAGCTCTGCTGATGAAAACCATGTGAGTGTCGTCTGTCTAGGCAGCCAACACTTACTAGTAGAGGCCTCTGGTGCAAGGAAAACAAATTTTTTTTCACGGGAGCTCTTCAAAAATCGTGGGAAAAATTGCTCTCATCAAAAATTGTACGGGAGCTACTTTGAGCCTCACGGGAGCGATTTCGGAGGTTTGAAGAGCGAATCGCTCATCGCTCCCGTGTATTTTTTACCCTGCTCCCGTGCTTGTTCAGCTGTAGAGTGCAGGGAGCTCGTACGGTGGGATGGGCTTGGTAATGTTAGCTGCATTTCATATTTCCTGTGCAGATAAATCGGCTAGTAGCGCTCATAGGGTCTATGTCCCCCAGGGTACTATCGGAGGGTAGGTACGGTTCGATATATCGGAACGTACCCTGGTAACTATCTGATATGGTTAGGGTTAGGGAGTAGGTGTAGGCGACTCCCTAGACTCGTTAGTGGAGTAGGCGAGGTACGGTCCGGCATATTAGATAGTACCAGGGTACGTTCCGATATATCGAACCGTACCCAGGGTACCCTCCGATAGTACCCTGGGGGACATAGACCATCTCAGCGTTAGTAGCAGACTCTCATTGTTATATCTACTGCTATTTTTTGGATGCACGCGATTATGGCCTGCAGCCGTCACTTTCATAATTGTTAAATCATTTTGTAGTTTGTTGTGAGTCGTACTGTATTTCTACTGCAGTCGTTTCAGTCACATTCATTGATTCCCATTTCCTGATTGACTAAAACGTTTCACATTTAATTTTGAAATTACGTTTAAGATAATTTTGGAAATTTCTATTTGCTTATCATGTGAGGCGCTAGCTGTTGTGCATGTATTTGTGTTTGTATAGCATGTTTTATTTCCTCCCTATCCTTTTTAGCAAGCCACCTTTGTTTGTTTCGATGTTCTGTTATCACTGTTTTGTATTGTGCTATTTTCTAGATCAATGTTAGGAGATGACGTATTGAGTCAGGTTTCAAGCTGTGTGTGTATGCAACCAATAATCCCAACTATGTGCCAGTTTAGAATTATGAAGCCAGTTATAGATAGCAATACCGAAGTGGTGGCTAGGCTTCATGAACGGCATCTGAACACTGAGATTACATAGTGCCACCTGACTGATGTGTGGTTGCACACAAACTACAGCTTCAAGCTAAAACAAATGTGCCTTGCAAGTATCTGCTTGGTTCTATTTTGGTTGTTATGTAAATAGTAACATTGAGGCCCGTTGTCAGAATCGTCGTAAAAGTCTATGCTAATTAATGTTAATTCTAGGATAACAATTATGACTGATTTAAACGTCACGAGAATAGCGTTGACAGAAACGCAACGCAGCTATGAGAAAACTGACAATAACAGGAACTTGGTAATTTGCTGGTTCGCACAGTCCTTGAAAAGTCCTTGAATTTGAGGGGAGTCTTTGAAAAGTACTCAATTAAATTTAGTAAATGTTGATTTTGTGCTTGAAAAGTCCTTAAATTTCATGAAAATGTTCTTTAATTTTTAGAAAGAATCCTTGCCTGTAATAAAAAGAAATTTTGTACCATCAATAAGGTGCAAACCTCAATAAAAATTGCGTTAAATGAGCTTAAAAAGCTATAGACACGATAGATAGTTAAATGATGATCACAAATTACAGTAAGTCACTAAAATCAGTCAGTAAATCAAGGTATGTTGTAGAAGTGACAGTATTTAGACGGGTTTGTTAATGTGATCCAGGTAAGTTTTAGAGGTGACAGTGATTAAGAATGGGGTTATTAAATTAATCCAGGTATGTTTTGTTCTGTGTATGAATTCCGATAAAATGTCTGATAAAATGTCCTTGAATTTCTGATAAAATGTCCTTGAAAAGTCCTTGAAAAGTCCTTGAAAAATTTTTCAGTCCTGTATGAACCATGTATGAGGGTGCCTATTAGATGAGAATCAATCACAATTAGATGCAATTAGATCGCTATAGCAATCTCTATAGCAATCGCTGTCGCAATAGCAATTAGATCGCTATTAGATGAGAATCAATCACAAAACTTAGTTTAACATACATTTATTGTGCGTGAGAGGAATGTATGCATACTATGAGGGTTAATCGTGTATAATTGTAAAATGATAAAAAACAACATGACCATACACGAATGAAAACGTGGTCATGCAATTTCATCGGTTATTATTCACACGCTATTAACTATCATAATATATGCATATATTCTGATCATGTACAATAAATATATGTAAATTAGAGTTTTGTGATCAATTCTTATTAATCAAATCAATGATACATCCAATCGGCAGCCGTGTGACAGTAAATTGTCATGTATCTGTTATCGTATTTTTAGCTCATCTGACATAGTCAGATGCAGCTTGTAGAATCGCTTGATCGTCCGTCCGTCCGTCCGTCCGGTCGTCCGTCAACAGTTGGGCACAAATCTTAACCGCTCGACGTACGGTCACGATATTCGGGTCGTTGGGGGGGATCGTCAAAACGAGTTGGGCTGTCGAAGCTGGGGAATCAAAGGTCAAAGGTCAAGAGGTGTAAAAGAAGGGGGAACATTCACTTCCTTAACTTAAGGTATAGGGAGGAAATGCAGAATTGCCGGCACAAATCTAAACGGCTCGACTAGCTCGTGATAGTCGGTGTATAGCATCATGGTAGGAAAACCATCACTGTGCCGAAATTGGAGGTCACAGGTCAAAGGTCATGGGCACAGGGCAGATTTTAGACATTTTCTGAGGACATGGTCTGACGGAGCGATTGAAAAAACTTTTTTGTTTCAGCGGTACCTAGCATTTTATGGCATTATTGAAAGGACCATGAACTCTACTTTCTTGCTGACATGCGAAGAGTAAGTGTCAGATAACCTTTTGACCCTCAAGAGGAGGGTATTAAACATGGATTTTGTTGACTGTCTGTTAGAAAGAATTTGACTGCCGGGTTTGCTATAAGATCATATACATGCCGCTGATGTATGAGGCCTACAATGTCACAGTGAAATTTCAAAAGCTAAATTGGTTAAAGAAGGTTATGCTCCTTAAATCGTATAATTTATATGGCATTCTGTAGTGTCAGTATGTTACATGTAACGTATGCCACTGCCAGTGCTACTCCGCAGTGCATGTGTTGTGGTCACTGTGGAGTTTTGCCTTAATTGGTTGCAGGTGCGCTCTCTATTGCGCAGCTGTAGGCTTGCGCGTAGGTAAATGGATGAGTGCTTACCTATTCTGTCTTGCAGATAGTTTGTTGCTACTACATATGATGGGAGCTTCCATCTTCAATCTGAAGACACTTAAACGTACGCGCCATCTCGTGGCAACTTCATAAGCGATCCCAACGAACATTCTTTGAGAAAGGTTCCTGATACCATCCCTGTGCATTCCACTGTTTCGGCGTGTATGTGAACACATTTGGGACTAACAGGGTTTACTGAGAATCCCACACTCCACCAAGAGTCCACGCGCAGAGACGTTAAATGAGCGCTGTCGCTATGCGGCACTTGTTCTCATAGCTGCGATCCATTTCTGTCAATGCTATTCTCTTAACATTTTAACATTAATCGTTAGTGTTATCATAGTATTTACATTACTTTATCATGTTTCTGACAATGGGCATCTGGTTTATTGATCTATATGCAGTTTAGCTGCATGACAATGCTACACACATCTGCTAGTGTATTGGAGAATGGAGTTTTATCTCGATATGGTTTGGTTTTTAGCATTATTATGGCAGGTAAGGTGGTATTACCTAGCTTTAGTTTCCATTACCATACGTATTTAACAGGACCATCTAAACAGGAGCATGTGAACAGACATCTTTACATTGCCCAACTGCTACCGATTTTACGTTAATTACCACATAAATTTTGTATTAATTATCTATAGGCTACATTTTTTCTATCAGACTAATGCTGTGCACTATCTACTACACTTGTTCGGACCACAGCTACTAAGCGAGCACGCATGTGATTAGCAAGTTTGTTTTTTGTCATTACTCCTTCGAGCATTAAATGTTTGGAACTCAAAGTTCGTGTCCCATGCGTGCGGTCTATGTTGGTCTAACACATTCTCTTTTTCCTTAATGCTTCTGTGCTACAGTCTGGATAGCCACAAAGTATGCATAAAGCCAGCCGGATGTCTCGCTGTGGCTTCAGCCAAGTTTGGAATAAGTTAGCTGTCACCTTCAAGCATATTTCCATTGTCATCATAGTCTTGTAAATTCAGGGTTACTTAATTGGTATCACTACAATATATGCTAGTGCTTTGCAATTTATTCAAGAGATGGCAGCACAGATACCTGGCTCCCGTATTATGTAGTGTATTCTGTATCTTTTAGAAATTAGAATATTACTGTGACAAGAGCTATGGCCCTGTATTATGTGCCTTTAAATGATCTATTTGAAATGATTTAAATTGGGATAAGGCCATAGAAGTGTGACATGTCCTGTCCACTTACTTCTGTTGTATTGTAATCGAATATATAGTTGTGACGGTATTGTCTACGTTCCCTGAAGGTTTTTTTTAGTTCAAGGGTCACAAAGTGCAAAGCAGGTGTGCCATGGAAAATGCTTAATTGTTACAAAGTTGATAAGCTTAGGAATCTCGTTGATGTGCATGTGTGACAGACCTAGAGATATAGATAGGAGGATATAGATATAGATATAGATATAGAAGGATGTAGGAACAATTTGAAAATGTGAGTTAGTGTGAGACTCACTGAAACTCCTTTCTGTAGCCGTTTTCATTCATATGCACAATCCGCAGATGTGGATATAACATTGCTTGAGAATGAACTCTGATTTCTGTTACCTGAAATGTGGTACTCGTAAAAGCCGTGCTTGGACAAGCCTTTTACTCTTTTTAAGATTTCAATATCTTAGAAGTCATCTGATATTTAGTGCCTGGTTAGCTGAGCATAGTTGCTTGGATTTAATGAGTGCTGTGCCTGAATGGTGTAGACAAATGTTTCACCCGTGTCATCACATATGCAGTCCACGAAATTTTCGCTATTAGCGCCGGTTCAACCCCCTAAACTGCCGGTTCAAACTCCCTCCATATAATCAGTCCACTTGGCCTATTCAAAATTTTGCCTATCTTGCCTTTATATCAACAATATTTACCAATTTCCTGACTAGTTTTTACTTGGTGACTACTAAGAAGTAAATCATGGCCTGTTCACATTTTGGCTAATTTCATGCCCTGTATATTATGTATAGTAGTTGGCTAATAGTGCACAAGCTTGCTGACAGAAGCTATTATAGCTAACAGTCAGATGGCTCGACCTTTGGCTTCTTTGTTCGAGTTTGATTTACGCACGCCCCGATTATTGGTCCCAGGTTGGAGTTCAAACAGCCGCATTCCACCAGACATGCTGGAGTGAAGCATTCTCAGTGACATAATTAATTGGGTGATATTTTACCTTGCAGAGCTTGCTAACATGCAGAGTGAACTCAGCGAGCATATACGCGTTACTTACCCCTGCAGCTGTTGTTACCAACGAACTGTGTAGTATTTTACAGTTATGAGACGAAGGGGTTACTTGTCAATGTTCTATATGCAAAGAAAATTTTTGGGCTAGTGTATGTAACTCAAAGGTTGGTTCCCTATGTGTTTTGTTTTGCTGTTATGAACAAATGAACAACACAAGGTAAAATACTACGCTAATAAAACGGAGGTAGGGTGTCTTAGTTGTTGTTAATGTTTATGAACGCTAGTCTTGCTAGATATACGTGGATAATTAGATGAGAAGAATGTACAGGTAGCATTGTTTGTTGTAAATATTTAATGCAGACAGCAGTTCTGTATTATGTAATGACATAAATTAAAAACAATATGTGTGTATACATACATGCGTTTGTACTCACGTGCTTATGCGCAGACACACGCGCGTCTACATATATATGTTACTAGTACACATATAAGTGTGTATCGTGCATGTGTAAAATTGTTCACTATTACCTGTGTCTAGAACCAAGTAATTGACTCGGATGTCGTTTGTGTTCCTCAGCTTTCGATGTATGCAGAACTTTAGCGATCGGTGGATTAAATGTCTGTCATTGTTTGTACTACCTGCTGCTATCAGTGTTTGTTACATTCTATCTGTTTGCTTGTCACATGTATCCCTAACAGTGAGTGAAGCCCATTCTGTACTCTCGCATGTCAGTGTTCACACACACGAGAAGTGCATCGAAACCTATCTTCCCATAGGAGTCATCCTCATTGCGATTTACACCAGCCACATCTTATTTTTAATCCATACGTTTTGTTACCCGACTACGTTGCAGTTTTGACCAATTTATTTTTTCGTGCATAGTTTGGGCGGTGACGAGCGCTAAAGGGGACGATGAAACGCCGGCCAAAACGACAGTGGCACCTAAGTAACGCCACCAATACAATCACCGTTCTGTCACTACTTCAAGGGATTCCATATTTGAGGTCGCCCTGATCACACACAGAACAAGAGAGGGGCGTAAGCGTGTTCACTGTGTATTTGTCTCGGTGTGCAAAGAATCTAACTGCTGCCTTGATATTGCGGCTAATCAAAATTTTCCTAGCAAAGATGTTTTCTGTGAGATGTCGGGCTTCTTTAATCTATCTAAGTGTTTCGGTGGATGAGGGGGGGGGGGCTTGCCGAGGTTGCTGGTCAATGTCATTATTGTCACTCGTAATTTCTCACTGAGCCAGTGGCACTCATTGTTTATGGTCAGTTGCATGTTCATTGTTCAGGCCTAAGTTGTGTTGTGTCGCACATTTGCATAGCATCAATCTGGCTATTGCTTGGCCTCAGTGTAACATTGAAGTTTGTCGTGCGTGTTAACTGCGGGTACTACTAGTAGTATGCAGTCGCTGATTACTTACTTGTGAGCATACATATGATTTCAGATTGTATCAGTCAATTAGCACAGACAATTCGTGGTTTTCCGTTATACCGACACGTGAAATGTGCAGAATATCTGTATGTATATGTGTGCGTACGGGCGTGCGTGCGTGCCTGCGTGAGTGTGTAAATTAATATATATATGTATACTCACGTATACGGATATATAGCATGTGTGATATATCGTGGAAATGGCTACGTAAATGGCTACGTAAATGGCCATAGATTGAGTTTATGGTCTTACATTGATTGCGAAACCGAAAATTACGAGACGTTGATTTTTCTTGCAGGTAGCATTGTGTGACACCGCCTGGTGTTCTATATGTTGTGTCATGCACTATTTACAATTGTTGAACGTGTATGGTAATTGTTAAAACCTATAACTGTTGGGTATTTCATCAACACGTACTGTAACCATGGGAAATTGCTTATGTGGAACATGTCATCATTGGTTGCTGTAACTGTGGATACCTGTGATTATTGAACATTTCGTGCGTTAAATTTAGTCGTGTCGTCAATAGTATATTTATTCAAGGTCGGCAATGTCGCTGAAATTTAGTAACAGGCAATGGTAGATGTGAGGGTGCATGTGTGCTGTCTATGTTATAAAATGTGAGTTGTTTACGAAAAAAAAAACTGGTCGCATGACGTTCTACGCCGACATATAGTCAAATATCGTCGGTATATAGTAGACTATGGCGCTGCCAGGGTCTGCAGAACTGATTCTATCACAATCTAGTGACGCCATGTTGCAATTTGTTAGTAATGCTTTCTGTTTAATCTCGCGCAGGTGTCACACTTAGAAGTTTTTATTCGCTCTTCCGTCAGTAAAATAAAACGTGTTCGTTTTGAATTCCCTTCCATCTTTTCGATTCACCTCTCGTTATCCACAATGTCCCCAAAGCCGCATCTTTTACATGCTGCAAACCAGTAAATGTCGGTGCGATGCTGGAAAATTTAATTCAACAGTTAATTCAAAATTTCGTTTTGTTTCGACGGGTTCGTTGCGTAAAACAGGCGTACTAACGACTGGTGTTGATTGTGTGAAACGCGCACCGTCATGTTTGCCTCGCTTGGCAGAAAGAGTGAATGAATCGTTGGTCTTCTGACGATGTGTTTATGATAGTAATTTCTGTCGCAGTTAATAAACTTACTAGTGAAGGATGTACGGTATAGAATGACTACATTCTATAAGCAGTCATATGAAGTTAATTTCGGCAGTAATCTCCATATATATGTAAAGTCCTTGCGTGGGAAAACAATGACCTTATTAATGATTAAATGATTAATTAATGAGTTTGTGGTACGCTGATTGAATGTAATGAGAAATATCAAGAGCGTATTAAGAAATTCTTAATATGCTCTTGGAAATATTGAGATTTCGTTATCACGTGTTACAGATTGAAAGGCATTGCATATACATGACGCTGTCTTGTACATCCCCTGTTTTGTTTATCCAGAATGATTATTAACAACTGATAAGTATAATATTTCATATAAATAAATAAATAAATAAATAAATGACAGACGTGCGTATATGTTTATTAATTTAAATCTCCATCTACGTGTGCGTAAGCGGGTGCAAATGTGATCTTTATGTGTAAACGCTTTTCTTATGTATTCACATTGACATTTCCACTGCAGGCATAGAAGGGAGAACTTGAAGAAGACCTGAAAAATAAACAAAGGCGCATTTTCCTAGGCACAACAGATTTCCATCATTAGGCACCACCCAGCAGGCACGCGCCGTACGTTTTGGTTTGGTTGCGACATCGCCAATTTATAGTCATATTCATTGTAGTCACCAGTTCGCTTATAGCTTTAAAAACCATCGCGGTTTTAATATGCGCTCCTGGCCTATTCAGAAATAATTCGACAAACACATTTGGCGCACATTGCAGTGAGTTGTACTGTTGTAAATCGTCGAGCAGTTTAGCAGTAATACACGAGCACAAGCGCTAAAATCATATCAGCGCTTCGTTTCTGTAAGATGAAATTCAATGGTAGCAGGGAATGTCAGAAAATACAATCTAACACATACATGGCGCATCTTCTAACTACCCAATGAGCCAGTACGGCACAGTAACAAATCTCACATAAATAAATAGTCCAAACTGCAATGCGGTTGTGGAATAACAATGAATATATCACACCTCTTGTGTTGCTGAATTCAGTTTTTTTATTCAAGTTCAGTTAGTTCAATTTGAAATTGTTTTTGAGTGTAGGCCCTATACCTGCCCAGGCTGCCTCCATCTTCTAGAACGGCCTCAATTTCAGAAAATAAATGAATACTCTAGTTGTTCCTATCGGTGCATCTATCTGGAAGAATTCGTTTTTCTTTTTGCTCAGCTACCATACATCTGCGATTCTCATCAACAGTATATGTATTAGACAATATATACAACGTATAAAGATTATATTTCCGAATCGTGGATCGCGATATGCGTATACAATCTAATATTAGTATTGTATCGTAAATCGCGATTCACGTCTGAGAAATTCTGCTTCGGAAATACAGTTTTTATATATCGTGCCATTATTCATTCGACCCATTTCTGATTATACATACACTTTTGATAGTAAATGTTAGTACTAACGCTGTACGTAAGCCTAATAATTTTATAGACATTGAAATCCTTCTACACGAGTCTTTCTAGGAATAAATGCGCATCTAAACGTTCTAGGCTCAATCATGTTCTCGGATATTTTTTTAGGTAAACTGCATCCCTCATCACCTTCTCATGCATTCATACACAGATTACAGATGGGGGGGGGGTTGTCGTCCTTTCCAGTAACCAAACTGAAGGCTCACAATTAGTCTCCTTAAAAGCAGCGCAGAATCTAGGAGACAAAAATAGCTTAAAATAACAAACATATACTAATTAGAAAATAGGGTTGCTTCGCGCACGGGTGCGTCTGCGTAAGTGGGTATCTGGGTAGGTCATACACGTAATGTGCGTGTATGCGACTTCGAATCAAATACAATGTTTAGTTACCAAACGGCACATCTTAAGAAGACGTATTTCCTAATCCTACGATTGGTTGGTTAGAGGGTTGAGGCAGTTATTTCCGCAACGCGGGAAAACGTGGTGTACGTGGTGAACGTGGTGTACGTGGGAAGCGTGGTGTTTTAATTATCTGGGAACCGCGCGAATTAAATTCCATGTAGATATGGGAACATTCGAAATGGACCATGCAACCCGTTCCCTCTGTTAGTAGCTAGGTGGTCATGTGTTGTCATATACTTGAAGAGAGGCCGATTGTCGCAGGATGTCTGGGCAGCATCTCGTTTCATTATGGTAAAACGAGTTTTTTTAGAAATTCCATCAATGAAAGTAATATTAGTAATATTAGTAATGAAAGTAAGTTAGTGGAAGTTCACTTATATATATATATATTAATATTTCTGCAGTTTTCTAACGCAGATGGTCTCGACCATATTGCTCACAACTGCTAGTGAGAGTCACAGATAATCACTGTAATAAAAATGCAATCTTCGCGTGACTTCAAAGGTCAAAGCATGCCGTCGCCGGTGTGCAGATATCTATGGTCGCCGCTTGGTGGCAGCACCTTCCACAAACACAAAAAACATGGCTGCCGCCAGCAAAAATTTGCATTTTCTATTCATGCATTGATATTATTTCATTTATGTGCCGTGTGAAACATACGGTGGGAAATTGGTAATGCATTAGGTAGTTACTTACTAGCTATAATCGTATTAATAAATAGTGCCATGATATATGCCGAGAAAGATAAATGGCTAGCGATATTCTAACATTTGTCACTGCTAGTGCTACTGAGTACTGTAGACGTGTAGGTGGGTGAATGAAGGTGCCTCCCTTTCATTACATAATACATTTAACAAGCGTCGAGAACATGCATTTGTTCAACCGCAGAGTTGTTGGTTATATGTATGTCAATTCCAAAATGGGTACAAACGTGTACTGACAGGTCATTTAATCACGGAAATAAACTGTCCAATTTTAGAATGGTTCATTTTCATTTTGACTTGATTTATTATAATATTAACTATTTAAACTAAAGCCTAAAGGGGTACGCAAAACACTATATAAATTAGGCGTAGAATTTTCACAAACGACACATGCAATTTTATTTGATTCCTTCTGCCAATGTTCTCAAGAGCTCTCTACATTTTACTCCTTTGCTACCGAGTGTGTGTCGCGAACCTATTTCTATGGGCATGTTTTTTTGCCTTGGTACGGAGTCTCGATTTCTTGACCGCTAGGTCAATAATTTGTGATGTGGATCAGTGATCAGTTTTGATCCGACTTGATTTCTTTGCTTATATTGTGCACTGTACAATGAATTTATGGTGTCTCCCATTTCACATCACATCATGGAACTTGCTATGAGCATGAAAAACATTATTAATGCTAGCAAGAGTTTACATTCTGTTTTACATATTTTTGCCTTTGAATTTACTGATTGTATGTAATGTTTACGAACACAAGTTAGAAACAACAGGATCACAATGCAGTGGCAGGAAGAGCTGTTGGAACTTGCTCGGCAGTTGAAGCAAGAACATCTCTTTGTTACTTCTGAGCGCTACCATCTACAGCAGCTCTATGAAGAGGTTGGTTGAGTTCATGTACATCATTGTATAATCTGGGGAATAATGAATTAAGATATATACAACATGTGCATCATGTATAAAAAAAATCACACACATGTAATTTAAGTACATATTCATCTAGAGCATGTTGGAATGACAGAAACACAAGCTTTAGTGGAAGTGTACGTCATTTAAAGGCAAACTAGGCCCATTGATTATGCAATGTTGACGAATGCTAGAGTAACTGGCACCTTGTGTAGTTAATAAGGCTGAGAGGGTCTATGTCCCCCAGGGTACTGCCGGAACGTACCCTGGTACTATCTAATATGCGCCGGACCGTACCTGCCTACTCACTAACGAGTCTTTAGGGAGTCGCTCTACGCGCTTCTACTCCCTACCCTAACCCTAAGCCCTAGCCTAACCCTTGCTTAACGCATTTCAATAGTGTTACCAGGGATACGTTCCGGGCAGTACCCTGGGGGACATAGACCCTATGAGCGTTAATAAGTGCATAACCTTACATACAAATGCATATTAGTTTGTCCAATATCACTGCTGGTCGTTACTAAGAAATGTCGAATTGAATCCGCAGTCCAAGAAATCAGTCTGTTACGAACAGTTTATCAAACCGCGTGCCGGCCGCAGGCGGGTGGTGATACAGATTTAGTGCACCGCCGACACATTTTTGCATGCATGGCTTTTGGCCATACGCAATGCTATCAATCAGTGATTTTCTTATAAACATCGGAACCGCTTGCTGATAAGGAACTTTTTGTCAGGGCTGTCCATGTGCGTCCGTGATTAGTACGTGTGTTTTACTCCATTTCCATGTTTAGTCCGTGGCCAGCGTGGTTACACTCAATGGGCCTATTATGCCTTTAACATGTTCAGCCTAGCAATATATATAATGTAACCACTGGGATATATTCGATATAACCTAGATGTGGTGATTTAAAATGTGAGCTGGTAAATGTTGTTGCAGCACTGATATATAAAAGGAACAATTTACAGTGACGTGATCTATATGCTACCACTCGTGCATTGATCTACTTGTTAACAACACCAGGTTAGCAAGTCTGGAGAGAAGATGTTTCATGTTGCCTGGGTGACGAGTCAGCAGAAGTTGATTCTAGAGCGGCTGATCCTAGCCAAGCTGAACCCATCACAGTGTTACAGCGTCGTCAATGCCCTCGATAGCGTTCAGTTTATCGACGGCTACAAACAGCTTGGATTTCATGAATCTACATATGGTAATCCTGCTAGAGGAGGGGATTTCTGTACGCATTCTCGCACCAACCTACGAGTTAATTTTGAAGGGTTGAATGTATGTACCAGAATGGGATTGGTCCTTGAAGTTAACTGACTTTGTGCAATAGCAAAGATAGTGTGAAGGCTCGTTATAACTATGTATATCTGAGTAGTTTTGAAAGTCGGGTGACGTTGAAACCTGTAATTTCAATAGTTTTGCAAAGGTAAGGAAGTTTTGGTGTAAAGTTCAGTCAGAGCAGTCTAACCTATTTTGTGTATGCTAGCCACTATGGCACAATATATATAGCACAAGTGAATAGATTCTTACTTTTATTTACCACATGATTTGAATTTCATTGGTGAACGTCTTGAAACATTTCATCATTGAATTGTTTATAATTATGTTAGTATATCATTTAGTCATTACTTATTGTCTCCTTATTTTCTTAGGTGACTTTTTGAAGGCATTTAGGGAGAATGCTAAACTGGCAGCAACATGTCTTGTCCATGGCGAGACTCTTAATCAGGAGGAAATGCAGAATGTAGCATATATTATAATGTCAGCCGTCTACAGTAACAGTGTCCTGCCTGAGGATGAACGGTAAAGGCTTTTATTCCATCATCGTAGTACATTATCTTCAGTTAACAAGCTCAATCCGTAAAAAGAGTAGCTTTGCTAGGCAAAACCTGTCACAAGAAATCAAAGTAACACAGTTGCCTTGGTTCAAACTCACACACCCTAATATATGCTCCACACTGAGCTGAAACAAAAGAAAAAAGGCATTTTATAATAAACTTGAGAAACGCTAAAACTCATTGGTGAGGGCGTCACTTACCATAGCAGGTCATATCCGAGTGTTTTGCAAAGGTTTTTAATGTCCGTCCATTGAGCACAGTGTGATTTTAGCTATTGTGTATTACTGTCTGAGTTTATCTGTTAGTTAATAGAAACACAGGTGAAGGTGACATGCAGGTCTTAGCTCGTTGACAATCGTGTAATTAAACAATTAAATCAGCAGATTGACCGGGCAGTAATTCTGCTTGTGACGGACACCATTCCTGGTCAAAGGCTGGCTGCTGCTGCTGCTGCTTCCTTACATTGTAATGGCTGTCATTGTAGTGTATAACCCATCCATATTATAGTGTTTCAATTGATCATAATTACACTCATTAGATGGAGTTGTTGTACCAGATGATGTATTGAAAAGGAGGCTCTTATTATGGCGCGTAAATAAACAGCAGTAAAGCCAAATCTGTGTTGGTGGTTAAATCCAGAAATATAGAACAGTAAACGTTACACTCATGTTGTGCTGTTTTGCGCAGGTATGTACTGGAAATGCTCAAGTGGTTGATGGAGCTACAGCTTGCAAAGGCCGATGATCCGCGTCGTCTACTGCGGCGCGGATCCTGCGCCTTCAGCACAATCTATAAGGTTCGTATGGCCGTGACGCCCCTGCGTGAGATCACATACTGGTATATACCTCCGTGTGAGACCACATACTGGTATATACCCTCGTGTGAGATCACATACTGGTATATACCTCCGTGTGAG
>NW_014577125.1:298643-299879 GCF_000485595.1 Priapulus caudatus | reverse complement strand
GTGTGTGTGTGTGTGTGTGTGTGTGTGTGTGTGTGTGTGTGTGTGTTTGTGTGTGTGTGTGTGTGTGTGCGTGTGCGTCTGTGTGTGTGTGCATGTGCGTGTGCGTCTGTGTCTGTGACACCTTTGACCTCTGACCTTTGCTCACTGAAGGTCACGGCAGGCGAGATCGGGAAGATCTGTGCGGACGTTGTGTTCACGTGCTTCGTGTGTCCGGCGATCGTGAACCCAGACGCGTACGGTATCACGTCCGACGCCCCGATCAGCTACATCGCGCGCTTCAACCTGATGCAAGTTGGACAGATCCTGCAAGTGCTCGCCATGTCGAAGTGGGATCCCATCGATTCGAAACTGATGGACCTCTACGGGAGGTTTGAAAAGGTGCCGCAGCGCTGGTCGCGCGTTTAGAGCGTCGCGTGTGTTCGATGTGTTGCCTTAGATTGCCTTAGATTGCCTTAGATTGCCTTAGATTGCCTTAGATTGCCTTAGATTGCAAGATTAAACTTAAGATTAAGATTAAAAAGATTAAGATTAAGATTGGAATTGCAAGATTAAGAAGATGGTTTTGCTTGCTTAGATTGTAGTTGCCTTAGATTGGTAGCGGCAATTTCCTGATTATCACGTTACCAGTTGTAGTCACTCTTATTATTATGGTTGGTTTCGGTGATTGGTTAACCATATAATAATCAAAAGTAAGAGAGTGTAAACAGTGTTAGCTAATTTTGTGTTTATTGGGTCTGGTGTTTCATGGGAAACTGCATCATTAATTACGGAAACATCTTGGTATCTTTCGGGCAATAATAAGAATTTTGCAGAATTGAGGAATATTTGTTGTCGTAATGTAATGTTTTTTGGTTTGTGTAGGATTGCATATCTTCGCTGATTGAGGTCATCATGGAGGGAGAGGTGTCTGAACTACCCGTAGAGCCGTCGGCATTGTCATTACAGAGTTTAAACAGAACATCTGTGATCATCACGGAAAATGATTTAAATTCCACGGTAAGTTACTGTCGGGGGGAAAACGACCAGGTTCTGTAGGGAGCAGTAGTTCCATCTCTAGTCAGTATAAACCAGGGTTCGTAGTAAGTCTTCCAAAGTCTTATAAGTACTTATTTTGCCAAAAATAAAATAAGGGCCCTTATTAGTACTTATTTTTGGTGAAATCTTAGAAAAGTACTTAATAGTCCTTATTTTTTCTCGACTTAGAGTAAGAATTGTTGTATATATAATACGGAATAA
>NW_014577125.1:293009-298618 GCF_000485595.1 Priapulus caudatus | reverse complement strand
CCCCTGAGATTCATATGGGGAGTGTCTGAACTACCGTGAGGGTCGTCGGCAATTGTCATTACAGAGTTTTAACCAGAACATTGTGATATCACGGAAATGATTTTAAATTCACGGTAAGTTACTGTCGGGGGGAAAACGACCAGGTTCTGTAGGGAGCAGTAGTTCCATCTCTAGTCAGTATAAACATACATACTAGTATATACCCCCGTGTGAGTTCCCCTGAGTTACAGTAAGTGTCTGGGGGAAAAGACCAGATGTTTGGTAGAGAGCAGTAGTCCCATCTCTAGTCAGTATAAACATACATACTAGTATATACCCCCGTGTGAGTTCCCCTGAGTTACAGTAAGTGTCTGGGGAAAGAGCCAGTGTTTGGTTAAGAGAGCAGTAGTCCGCATCTCTAGTCAGTATAACATACATTATA
This sequence comes from Priapulus caudatus, assembly GCF_000485595.1. Taxonomy (NCBI): domain Eukaryota; kingdom Metazoa; phylum Priapulida; class Priapulimorpha; order Priapulimorphida; family Priapulidae; genus Priapulus; species Priapulus caudatus. The sequence continues at coordinate 298,197 of NW_014577125.1, read as the reverse complement.
TCCCGTGTATCCGAGAAGCGAGTGTCAGGGAAAAGTTTGTAGGAGGCGTACATCTTCTAGTAATTGCTCGGAGCGAATAAAAATCAGCGGTGAGCGTAGAAAGTGTTACATATGTTATATTAGGAATAGAACTGCATGTGTGTGTTTGGCTAACGTCATGATACTTGGATATTATCAAGAGCTAATGACTCCATACTAGAGTGTACAACGGAAAAACGAGAAATAGTCGCTATTTTCACGACATGATTTATTAACTTTGCTGCTAGTCCTAGATAATTTTATGGTATTGCATTAAGCAGAATTCTTTGCTCTCTAAGACAAGACCACACGCGTTGTCAATACGATACTCCTAGGCTGAGATATTGGCTCGTAAACTTCCCTCCACAGGCTCACGCCGCCTCAAATCACATCAGATCCATCCTTCTCGCCGATAAGGTTGCTTCGTGAGAGTTCGGTTTTTCCCGATAACTTTATGAATGAACGGCGTTTCGGTTATAATAGGATGTGTTTCGGGGCATGGCCTATGTCGTTCGCTCCTTATCTTTCCTAGCACGGCTAATGCCTGTTTTGATGGAGCCGGCAATCTAATATATATTTGAGTTCGTATGTATCTATTATGTATCTTCCCTATAGGCGGCCAAACTGCCCAAGCGATCTGGATGCAATTTTACAGCATCTCTTCTATACCCGGCGGAGTGTTCGTAGCTGGAAAAAAACCTGGCAAACCGTCAAACTCACCGAAAAAATCGGTGAAAACCCTCAATTTCGTCATTTCACACATTGTCAGCACTGACTGTACAGTGCTGCCACACAGAGAAAAATGCGATCACTCATTCCATGCAGCTGCTGGTATTGTGAAACCGAAACCGGTACTAAAGGAGCACAACCAGATATGTGTCAGTGTGGCGCAATGCGGGCGGCGTGTGTTTACAGTTGAAACGCTTCAAGTGCCTGTGGTTACGACTGATTGTTTTATCAAGAGGCTTCAAATGACAAGTGCAACCCATTCGTACATGCTGTTGAATAACTTTTTCTTATTTACACACATATTATATTATGTTCAGGGTTCTACTTTGGGTTGTGCTGTCATATAAATGTCATACGTAACTGTTTTTTACGCATGCTTATTATCTGATTAACTGATTTCTAAATATTTATAAGAGATTCACTATAGTTTAGTATGAGTATTATATAGTTTCACAGGTTACGATTGCTCAAAACATCACGCATAAACACGCGTACCAAGTGAGTAAACATTCTTTATATATTACAAAGTTCCGCACTCGTGGCCTGTCTGTATATTATATATCGACTTTTTTATATCATGCTACGATTTCAGAATCATTAGTACCATTCGAAAGCTATGCATTTTCTCATTCAGTAGAAAAATTCCTTTATTTCAATGTGCATGGTTGCGCGCACATTAACTAGACAATATCCAATGGACACGGACCACATCGCTGGCCTGTCTCTATATATCTATATACCATTTCGTTTATTCATCCTACGATCTGACAATGGATAGCTGTAGCGTGGGGAGCTCAACAGTTCAGACGCCAGCAATCTCTACATATTTCAACCAGACCACACCAACCATTGAACACGCAACCATCACACCACACCGCCGCGCACAGCACGCACGCACAGCCACGCGAACACGCAAACGCATTGTTTATCAAGAGGTTTTCAAATGAAAACTGAACCATTCGTACATGCTGTTATATATAACATTTTTCTCATTTCTCACCATAATTATTTATGTTCCAGGGGTTCTAAGTTGGGTTCTGCTGTCATATAAAGTGATACGTAACAGTTTTTTCCCCATGCTTATTATCTTATTACACTGATTTGTAAATATTGATATTGTGTGGATGTTATATTGTCGATTTTTACCCAATGTTCCTATTGTGTCCAATTATTAGTAGTATGAATTAGTAAGCGATTTTACAGCGCAGCGGTCCGCAGCTAGTGTTTTATAAATTAAGTCTCTACAACGCAGCTAGTTACTATATGGTGTAGTAAGGTACCAAATTTGGGCATCGTGACATCATATCAGCGCTCCAAGCGTGACGGAAACTCTTAGGGGCGAGTAGGATGGTGACTGAATGTGGATTGCGAGGCGCCCGTGAGCTGTGGGAGGGGAAGTTTATGAGCCAATATCTCAGCCTAAGACTAAGAGTATCGTATTAACAAGCGGTTGGTCTTGTTTTAGAGAGCAAAGAATTCTGCTGAATGCAATACCAATAAAATTATTCTAGACTCGCAGGCAAAGTAGAATAAATCATGTCGTGAAATAGCACTATTTTCCCGTCTTTTACCGTCGTACACTCTAGGTATTAATTATTAGCTCTTGATATTATTATATTATAGAACATTCTGTGCATGCGTGCGTCCATGCCCCTGGACATTCTGTTATCGTGGTTGATGTTGCCACAATGTTGCTGCAATGTTGCCGCAATGTTGACGATGTTTTCAGGTTGCGTCCACGCCCGTGGCCATTCTGTTATCGTGGTTCACATTACCTCAACGTTGCCGCGATGCTTTCAGGTTGCATTCATGCGAGCGGTGTGCAGCAGCTGCAGGGATGGCTTCCCGGCAGCAGAGCTGAAGCTTCTTGACAGCCTCGTTGGCAGCATCCCCGCATCGCCGGCAAAGAACCTCAACCAGCAGTCTCTGCTGCAGCCGCAGGTCGCCTCCTCTCCATCCAGCGCAAAGAAGATGAGCATGAAGCAGGGTGCGTGCTTGTCATCATTGTGTTGTGGAAGCACAGTTCCATATTGCAACATAGAGACATATACTGTATACACCATACTTTTCGCGTACAGATATTTTCGCAAATTAAGACTTGACGGAAAATTTTGCGGTCGGTGAATTATGAATTATTCGGTATTATTCGGTATGAATTATTCGCATGCTGTTATTTTCGCGGTCAGGGACTCGTTCGCGAAATTCGTGAAAATTAAACCACAGCAAAATATACAGCGTATACAGTAGATTGCGAGGGAAATAAATGTGACAACAAAAATCATAAAGAAAGGTCACGCAAGCGAGAGCGACCTTGAATTCCGTACGATGTACGCGTGACGTTATGACGCATGCACGGCATTGCCTTGAGTTATGCACGACGTAGTTTTCATGTTAGCGATTTCTAGTGAAGATAATGTCGTGCATACGTCGCACGGAACTAAAGGTCACCGTCTTGGTCGTCGTTCTTTATTTTTATTTTCGCGTTTATTTCCCTTGCAGTCTATGTCACTATGTCGCAATATCGGACTGTGCTTCCACAACACTACAATTGTTAGGGGGCACACTTAGCAAGGGTGCTATAGATAAATGAAAATACAACAGATGTTGTGTATTATTTGTAAGAATTTTCACTAACACCTAAACTCAACACTAAACAATTTAAATTATTGTTACTCACTTCGGAATCGTAAAAGTTGGCATGTAGCACAAATAAACTTGATGCGGTGCTCAAACCTGCAGTAGTGTTTTCCTTAAGTTTCTACAATGTTTGGGATGTGATTCTAATGTGTTATCATCGGCGTGGAAATCACTTTATAGGCAAGAGCAGCTTTCGAGGAATTCGCACTAGCACGCTGCTGCCCTCTATGGGCGATGAGCGAGAGCATGGAGATAATGAAGGCGACGGAATGGGTGTGACTGCCCCACATGAAGTTCTCGTCATTTCTCTTGGCAACGCGCCAATGGAGTGTCCTGGCATGCTGCCAGAATCAAAGGTAAACTATTGCCACGTGACGCCATGCTTCATGATCATGTGACTGTCATACATGCGTTGTGCTTGGGGAACCATCAGTGCATGAATTGTTTGGACTTCGGGTGTCTCTTGACCTCCCCTCCCCCTAGTAAGTGTCAGATAACCTTTTGACCTCAAGAAGGGTTAAACATGGATTTGTTGACTGTCTGTTAGAAAGAAATTGACTGCGGGTTTGCTAGTAGAATCTATACATGCAGTGATGTAGAGCTACAATGTCACAGTGAAATTTCAAAAGCTAATTTGGTTAAAGAAGGTTATGCTCTTAAATCGTATAATTTATTGGCATTCTGTACTTCAGTATGTTACATGTACGTATGCCACTGCCAGTGGCTACTGCAGTGCATGTGTTGGTGATGTGAGTTTTTGCCTTAATTGGTTACAGGTGGCAGCTCTCTATTGCGCAGCTGTAGGCTGCGTAGGTAAATGGATGAGTGCTTACCTATTCTGTTCGCAGATAGTTGTTGCTACTACGTAGATGGAGTCCATCTTTAATCTGAACAACCTTAAACGTACGCGCATCTCGGCAACTTTCATAACGATCCAAACGAACATTCTTTTGAAAGGTTCTGATACCATCCTGATGCAACTGTCGGGTGTAGTGAACACATTTGGACTACAGGGTTTACTAGAATCCGCACCATCCACACAGAGTCACCGAAGTAGACGTTAGATGAGCGCTGTCGCTCTGCGGCACTTGTTATGGTTAAATTGCTGCATAATACTTCTATATTCCCTATATTGTTCGTGTGATCATACACTCATGAGTCATACATAGCCAATAGCAAGCAATTAATGTCAGGATATATAATATCAAATCGTCAGTTTTTTGGATTTTAACAAAAATCAATTATCAAAACTCTAGTTGAGAAACAATCTGTCAGGTAATAATTGACGATACGTTTAGTCCCGTTAGTACTTACTTTTAATGTAAAAAAATGAGCAACAAGTTTTTACAAATATGACCATAGAAAATTCATGACGTAGTCAATTAAGATGACAAATTAATATGTCGTTTATTAATGAAATCGGGGATTTAATTACTATTATTCCACAAGGGGTCTGGCAAGCGGCAAGAAGGTGACGGCCAACAATTTGAGCTGAATTGAAACCTTCAGTTCGAGGACACTGTTACTCCGCAGGCATGCGTAATATCCTCATTATTTGTTTACTCACTTAATATCCTATATAATTGTTTACTCGCTTAATACTATATATTTGTTTACTCACTAATATCCTTATATATTGTTTACTGCGCTTAATATTCTTATATAGGTTACTCACTAATATACTTATATATTTTGTTTACTCACTTAATATCCTTATATATTTGTTTACTCGCTTAATTTCTTATATATTTGTTGCTCGCTTAATATTCTTATAATTGTTTAGCTCGCTTAATATTGCTTATAT
>NW_014577125.1:285421-289831 GCF_000485595.1 Priapulus caudatus | reverse complement strand
CTCACTCGCTCCCCGTGTTCGTAAATGACCCCCGTTTCCCATGAACCGACCCCGCTCCGTGATAACACGACCCCTCCCCGTGTATACGTACCCCTCTTTGTTTGATAATCACGCCCCGTCCAAGGTTCCGTGATAACACGGACCCTCCCCCGCTGATAAACGACCGCATCTTCGTTGATACACACGGACGCCCTCCGTGATAACCACGACCCCGCTCCGCCGTGTAACCGACCCTCCCCGTGATAACTGACCCCCCGTGACACGACGTCTTCTTCATCTCGGCCGCAGGTTCTCGCCGCCGAGTCAGTCGTCTCGGTCGAGTCGCGTGGCGTTCACGGACAGCGGCGCGCTCGTCGAGACGCAGGAGAAGCGGACGCGCTTCTCGCTGTCTCACGACCAGGACTCGACGAGCGACAACCTCGCAAGGGATATCGCGGACGGCTGGTGCGTAGAACAGCGATAGCTTGCGGTCCGTCGACTCGAGGCGGAGGAGCTGAGGCAGACACCTCTCCGATATGGTGTCGGCGAACGTGAGCGTCGCGGCACGCGGACGTGCGGGGCGCAGACACGCCGCAGTCTCAGCCTGGTGAGGACGCCGAGGGGGAGGGCGGAGGGGAGGAGGGCGGCGGGTGAGGGTGAGACGCGCCGCTGCCACCGTCCCGGTCAAAAAAAAAAAATAAAAAAATTCCAAAAAAAAAAAAAAAAAAAAAAAAAAAAAAAAAAAAAAAAAAAAAATAAAAAAAAAAAAAAAAAAAAAAAAAAAAAAACAAAAAAAAATGAGAGAGCAACGAGGACTCACGGAGCGCTTCGCGGGAAGTTGAGATTCGCACGATGCTCGGAGGTATGGTGCGGTGTGTTGGTGCTGCTGTTGCGTGCGGATTCGTGCTGTTGCGTGCGTGCGGTGCGTGCGTGTGCTGGTGTGTGCGCGTGGTGCATGTGTGGGTGTGTGGTGTGTGGTGTGTGTGCGCGGGTGTGTGGGTGTGTGTCGTGCATGTGTGTGTGTGCTGTGTGTGTGTGGTGTGTGGTTGTGAGTGTGTGTTGTGTGATGTGGCAGCGTGTGTGGTGTGGCGTGTGTGGGGTTGTGTGTGGTGCGATGTGTGGGATGGGCCTGCTGTGGGTGTGCGCGCATGTGTGTGGTCATTTACAGCTGCGGTAGAGATAACTGTAGACACGTTGGCAGCTTTCAAGCTTAGACCCAAACGTGTGTGCATGTATGAACGTGTGTATGCAGCTTGTGCGTGTGTGCGCTATTGAGTGGCGTGCGGTGCGTAGCGTCGCTGGTGTGGGTTTGTTGTGTGTCTGTGTGTTGTGTGTGAGTGTGTGTTTGTGTGTGTGGTGTGCGGTGTGCGTGGTGGTGGCGTGCGTGCGTGCGTGCGTGGTGCGTGCGTGCGTGCGTTGGCGTGTGTGTGGTGGAAAAGTCGGGTTGCCCACAGCGGTTTCCGCGTTTACTACGGCCACTACGTATTATAGAGCGTACTATTATTAATGTAGATATGTGTGTGTGTGTGTGTGTGTTGTCTGTGTGGTGGCTGCGTGGGTGCGTGCATGCGTGGATGGTAGTGGTGTGTGTGTGTGGCCAGCATGCAGTCTTTGCATGGTTGGAATTTGTACTTGGGGTCGTCACTGTGTGAGTTGCACGTTAGATGGTAACTAGCTGGATTAACGCTGGAATGGCCTGATTGCAGGTATTTGTTTACTCACTTAATATCCTTATATATTTATTTACTCATGTCAGGTTTGTCTTGGCTACAATAAATAATTTATAAATCTCGGTTCATTAAACACAGATGTAGCATAGGTAACTTACAGAAACTTTATGAAACCTTAATAATTTCGTCGGTGCTACATGCTACATTAACAGTTTACTGGCATTGTTGAGCACATATCATGTATCCAGAGGAGCAGTGCGACTCTGTTTGCCTATATACTTACAAAACGTATTAAAGTAAGTTGCTATGGTTACCAGGTGGACACGGTCCAGCAGATGATGACCAGGAGGAGGAGGAGGAGGACGGAGCGTGTGGCAGTGACTACAGTGAGCATCTGCACTCGGCCGAGATCTTCGCCGCTGCACACTCGCCACCTATTGGCGGCAGTCTGCGAAGCCTAGGTGCCGGCATGGATCCGAGGCGGGACGTAACGAAGGACAGAGAGCCAGGCATTGAAGCTGGTCCGAGTCAGCTTGCTCGGCTCATCAAGGGTAACACAGCACGGATATTTAACACGGGAATTTTTTTCTCAGCAGTAGTTTCAGTTCTTCCTTCTTGTTTCTTCGATTCATTTCTCACCACTGTCAGTATGTAGGAGGAATGCACTGCGTTTGTCTAACCCAGGTGCTTCTCTCTTTCCTTGTTGAAATCTCCTTCTTCTGTTACGGTTGGTTAGGCACTTGCATGTACAGTTGAATCGTTGTATATCTGGTTAGGTAATTGTATGGAAATGCATTTAGCGAGCAAAAAAATTAAAAATTTAAAAATTTAAATTTAAAGAATAGAAAATTAAAGTCTTGACGAATTTAATCTCTTGCGATGTTCGCTTGTTTAGGGCGGCCGGCAGATGTCAGTAGAGAGCAGAGGAGCGATCCTGGCGGAACGCGGCCAAACACAGGAGCATCCAGACATTCGGGCGACGCAGGGGAAGACTCACCGATGAAGCCTCAGTGCAGGGAAGCTTACCGGCTCATGCAGCCGAGAGAAGGAGACCTCATCTCAATGCAGAGCCTCGGGAGACTGAGCCTCGTCATGGACAATATTCCACCCGAGTCGCTGTCCGCGATGCAGCTGCTCACAGACGTGCACGGTTTCCACGGCAACAGGGAGGCGCGCGGCGGCGCGAGCGGCCAGGGGGCGCCGGCGGTGTTCGCGGGCGAGCGGGCGGACGGCGTCAAGTCGGTGACGGTGAAAGTGAACTGCGTCGCCGACAGCATGCACGCGGTGAGCGTTACCGTGCCGACGCCGCCGCGACCCGACAGCGACCTCAGCGCGTTTGACCCGCTCGCGACCCCCGTGCCCACCGGCGCCACCTATGACCCGCTCGCGACCCCCGTGCCCACCGGCGCCACCTATGACCCGTGGCTCGTCAAGCTCGGACGACCCGCGAGCGACGCGGCGGCGGCGGCGGTGCAGCATTCGATCGACGAGTTCGACCCGTTGCGGATGTGCGTGCATGCGTGTATGTGTGAGTGTGTGTGTGTGCGCACGCATAGGCATTCTTTGCATGGTTGAAATTTGTACTTGGGGTCGTCACTGTGTGATTGCACGTTGCTGTAACTAGGTGATTAACTGAACTGGCTGATTGCAGGTGATGAGACCGTGTCTATGGTGAGTGATACGTGGAGCACTGATGTACTCGCTAGTGACTCGGAACCTGCCGAACAAAACATGTTTGAGAGACTACAGGAAATCTCAGAGGAAATGACACCATCTCAGGTAAAAAAAATGTCGCAGTCGAAACAAGAGCAATCGGAGATAGCAAGCCTCCGCCACAGCTTAACAGTCCCCCCATATATCTGTATATAGCTATGGTTCTAATTTGTAGCCGGGTTTAACGCGGCGGTGACACATCATAAACCCTTACAGAGAGAGAAAGCAAAAGCGAAATGAAGCGAAGCGGTTAGAGAGTAAATCGCTACAGTACCATCAATGATGAGAAATCCTTCAAAAAATCCAGATCTGGATCCGGATCACCACCAAAATCTAATCGATTGGTTGTTGGCCCAGGCAGGACCAACTCGTCCAAAAAAATTCATCAAAATCCATCTGTAACTTTTTGAGATATCCTGTTGACAGACAAACAAACCAACAAACAAACGAACAGGGGCAAAAACATAACCTTCTTGGTGGAGGTAATGACACCATCTCAGCTGGTACTGGGGGAATATAGATGCTACCATTTTGGATAAAAATGTCACAATAGAAATGATACTGTCTCAAATAAAACTGGAAATATAATTGACAGCGTCTTAGGTAAAACTGTCGCAGTAGAAATGACACAGTTTTAATAGGATTAATATCACGATAGTAAAACCTACCACTGTTGCTGTAGCTAACAGTGTGACTGTATCTTTTGATATTGCTTGAGGAGATAGCAATATCATTGTCGTATCTACCAATGTTGTATGCGGGAAGATAGCAGGTGTCTTCTCATGGATAATAACTGGAAATAAATAGATGGATGCGTAATGACTGTTCTCTCGCGTGGTAGCATAGTGACTGTTCTCTCGCGTGGTAGCATAATGACTGTTCTCTCTCGCGTGGTAGCATAGTGACTGTTCTCTCTCGCGTGGTAGCATAATGACTGTTCTCGCGTGGTAGCATAGTGACTGTTCTCTCTCGCGTGGTAGCATAGTGACTGTTCTCTCTCGCGTGGTAGCATAGTGACTGTTCTCTCTCGCGTGGTAGCATAGTGACC
>NW_014577125.1:275974-285396 GCF_000485595.1 Priapulus caudatus | reverse complement strand
GTATAGCATCATGGTAGGAAAAGCCATCACTGCTGCCGAAATGGAGGTCACAGGTCAAAGGTCAATGGGCACAGGGCCAGATTTTAGACATTTTCTGAGGACAGTTCTGACGGAGCGATTGAAAAAACTTTTTTGTTTCAGCGTGACCTAGCATTTTTATGGCATTATTGAAAGGGACATGAAATCTACTTTCTGCTGACATGCGAAGCAGTAAGTGTCAGATAACCTTTGACCCTCAAGAGGAGGTTAAACATGGATTTGTTGACTGTCTTTAGAAAGAATTTGACTGCCGGGTTTCCTAGTAGAATCTATACATGCCTGGATGTATGAGGCTACAATGTCACAGTGAAATTTCAAAAGCTAAATTCTGGTTAAAGAAGGTTTATGCTCCTTAAAATCGCTATAATTTATATGGCATTCTGTACTGTCAGTATGTTACAGTAACGTATGCCACTGCCAGTGGCTACTGCCAGTGCATGTGTTGGTGGATACTGTGGAGTTTTTGCCTTAATTGTGTTACAGGTGGCAGCTCTCTATTGCGCAGCCTGTAGGCTTGCGTAGGTAAATGGATGAGTGCTACCATATTCTGTCTTGCAGAGAGTTGTTGCTACTACGTATGATGGGAGCTTCATCTTTAATCTGAAGACACTTAAACGTACGCGCCATCTCGTGGCCAACTTCATAACGATCCCAACGAACATTCTTTGAAACATTCCTGATACCATCCCTGTGCATTCCACGTTTTCGGCGTGTATGTGAACACATTTTTGGACTAACAGGGTTTACTAGAATCCCACCACTCCACCACAGAGTCACCGCAGTAGACGTTAGATGAGCGCTGTCGCTCTGCCGGCACTTTTATGCGTTAAATTGCTGCATAATACTTCCTATATTCCTATATTGTTCGATGTGATCATACACTCATGACTCATACATAGCCCATAGCAAGCAATTAATGTCAGGATAATAATATCAAATCGTCCAGGTTTTTTGGATTTTAACAAAAATCAATTATCAAAACTCTAGTTGAGAAACAATCTTGTCAGGTAATAATTTGACGATACGTTTAGTCCCGTTAGTACTTACTTTTAATGTAAAAAAATGGCAACAAAGTTTTTACAAATATCACCATAGAAAATTCGTGACGTAGTCAATTTAAGATGACAAATTAATATGTCGTTTATTAATGAAATCGGTGTGATTTAATTACTATTATGTTCACAAGGCGAGTCTGGCAAGCGGCAGAGAAGGTGACGGCCAACAATTTGAGCTGAATGTGGAAACCTTCAGTTCAGAGGACACTGTTACTCCGCAGGCATCCGGTTAATATCCTCATTATTTGTTTACTCACTTAATATCCTTATATATTTGTTTACTCACTTAATATTCTTATATATTTGTTTACTCACTTAATATCCTTATATATTTGTTTACTCGCTTAATATTCTTATATATTTGTTTACTCACTTAATATCCTTATATATTTGTTTACTCACTTAATATCCTTATATATTTGTTTACTCGCTTAATATTCTTATATATTTGTTTACTCGCTTAATATTCTTATATATTTGTTTACTCGCTTAATATTCTTATATATTTGTTTACTCACTTAATATCCTTATATATTTATTTACTCATGTCAGGTTTGTCTTGGCTACAATAAATAATTATAAATTCTCGTCCGTTGCATTGAACTACAATATAGATCATAATATTATATAATTATAATTCATATATATAGTGCGTTTATATATATATAATTTAATATCATGTATTTTAATTATTTTCATATTTATTATATCAATATATATATACAATATTACATATAGATATATAGATAGGTAACTTACAGGAAACTTATGAAACCTTAATAATTTCGTCGGTGCTACATGTTACATTAACAGTTTACTGGCATTGTGAGCACATATCATTATCCAGAGGAGCAGTGCGACTCTGTTTGCCTATATACTTACAAAACGTATTAAAGTAAGTTGCTATGGTACCAGGTGGACACGGTCCAGCAGATGATGACAGGAGGAGGAGGAGAGACGGAGCGTGTGGCCAGCGACTACAGTGAGCATCTGCACTCAGCTGGCATCTTCGCCGCCTGCACACTCGCAACCTATTGCGGCAGTCTGCGAAGCCTAGGTGCCGGCATGGATCCGAGCGGGAGTAACGAAGGCGACAGAGAGCCAGGCATTAAGCTGGTCCGAGTCAGCTTGCTCGGGCTCATCAAGGGTAACACAGCACGGATATTTAACACCCGGGAATTTTTCCTCCAGCGCAGTAGTTTCAGTTCTCCTTTTGTTTCTTCCGGTTCATTTCTCACCACTGTCAGTATCTAGGAGGAAATGCACTGCGTTTGTCTAACCCAGGTGCTTCTCTCTTTCCTTGTTGAAATCTCCTTCTTCTGTTGTGGTTAGGCACTTGCATGTACAGTTGAATCGTTGTATATCTGGTTAGGTAATTGTATGGAAATGCATTTAGCGAGCAAATGTCTTTAAAAAAATTTTAATTTAAAGAATAGAAAATTAAAGTCTTGAAGAATTTAATCTCTTGCGATGTTCGCTTGTTTAGGGCGGCCGGCAGATGTCAGTAGAGAGCCAGAGGAGCGATCCTTGGCGGAACGCGGCCAAACACAGGAGCATCCAGACATTTGGGCGACGCAGGGAAGACTCACCGATGAAGCCTCAGTGCAGGGAGGCTGACGGCTGATGCAGCCGAGAGAAGGAGACCTCATCTCCAATGCAGAGCCTCGCGGAGACTGAGCCTCGTCATGGACAATATTCCACCCGAGTCGCTGTCCGCGATGCAGCTGCCTCACGGACGTGCACGGTTTCCACGGCAACAGGAGGCGCGCGGCGGCGCGGAGCCGGCCAGGCGGCGCCGGCGGTCGTTCGCGCAGCGACGTGCGACGCGTCAAGCCGGTGCGGTAAAGGTGAACTGCGTCGCCGACAGCATGCACGCGGTGAGCGTCACCGTGCCGACGCCGCCGCCGCCGCGACCCGACCAGCGACCTCAGCGCGTTTGACCCGCTCGCGACCCCGTGCCACCGGCCGCCACCTATGACCGCTCGCGACCCCCGTGCCCACCGGCGCCACCTATGACCCGTGGCTCGTCAAGCTCGGACGACCCGCGAGCGACGCGGCGGCGGCGGCGGTGCAGCATTCGATCGACGAGTTCGACCCGTTGCGGAGCGGGCAGACGAGCGGGTTTACCGTGCCGTTGCCGCCGGCGACGACGACGACGATGATGAAGCCGGTGGCCATCGTCGACCCGTGGATGCCGCAGAACGACGTTGGGAGGATGTTCGCGCCGATCGATAACAGCCAGGAGAACCGGGGTTTCCAGCCGATACCTGGTCCGGGGATCCTGAAGACGAGAGGCAGTCTGGACGACGGACTAGCGTCCAGTTTACTACCCCTCTACCCTGGTGAGTGGGCACGATCGTTGTCGTTCGGGTGTTCGTGTGTGTAGCGTGATTGAATAAAATTTATATTAATAAATTAATTATTATTTTATTATTTGCGCAAAATTGGTTTAAATATGACTGTAGCTAATTTCATAATAAAATTTATATAATTATTATATTATTTTTTAAATGTATACTGTCTATGCAGCAGCGTGTAATTATTGTCTGAGGGGCAAAGTCGAAATAGCCATTTGATTTCCTGCCTGCAAATTATCCACACGTTGATTCTCTAGGTGACCACCAGCGGCCAAGTGATGCTAGTAGTATCGCTAGCAGTCTAGAGGTGGAGAAGGGACGAACAGGAAGTATTGGCAGCAGCAGTAGTAGCAGGGATGGTTCATTTGTGGACAGCAGTGCAAGGGAGCAGCAAGCAACGCAGCCACCGCCGCAGCAGATGAAAGAATCAGTTCCAAAATCGATCAGTTTTGATTCCAGCATAGATAGAGTGAGTGTTTTCTGCAACTTTCTCCATTAGCGTGTCCCACTTGAGATCAGTGTTTCCCATTTTATTAGTTCACTCTTTTTCACATATTGTAGGCAATTAAAACGACAAACAGTTGCTAATTTATACTTGGTATGCATGTTAACCAATATCAGGGAACAGATTAGCAGGCCAAAATTATGTCTTAAATGTAAGGATTTTTCAATTCATCTAATCCGAGTCCATGCTGTACAGGAGGACAACAATCAGCAAGGAGATAAAGATCAGCGTAAGAGTATTTTCAAAGGATTTGGACTTAAGTCGGTCTTTAAAGGTGTGTAAATGTCACCATGTGTTATTGATTTAAGATTAATAATAATAATACTTTAATATTAAGCATATCTTTTTATTAATATTTACAGGTATTAATTTAATCTAATACACAGAAATCTGTACAGATACTAGATTAATTAAAAAAAAAAACTGCACTTTGTTTCTTCGTTGAGAAACAACAACTTCTTATCAATTTTCGTTGAATCGTCTTCTTACAGTCTCACATTAAAAGGTGCTAAATTTTTGTAATTAATGTAAATCGGACAGTCTAAGCTATATTCTTCTCCACCTAGGGAAGCTGAGGAAAGGAGCTAAGTATGATGTAATGGGAAATAACGAGGCTTCGGGAAGTGGCGATGGCAGCGGGATCCGGCGAACTGCCTTGGATGATGGAAGCAAACCTGGTATTATTTATTTATTCCATCCATCATTCATTCAGAACGTCGCTACACGTTTGAACAGGGGAGACGGTGGAACAGAATTCTGTTTTGTATCTTCTATCAGTTTCTGTAAGAGCGGAATCAACAACGGTAACAATATTGAACTTAAAAAAAGCTTTTTAAAAGCAATCGAGAACCCAATCAAGCTATTCATGTCTGATGCTCGTGCACAATATATAATTATATATAATTATCGATGTCTTACGTGGCTGGTGGAATTCTTCAGTAGAGTCCGGAGATGACATCCTCGCTAAGTATCGCAAGAAACCGTCATCAGCGGCAGCAAATGAGCCTCAGGCTGCACCGCACAGTGGCTCCCCCGCGGCTGAAATCGACCCGAGCACGGCGTTGTGGGACGACTCTCAGTATCTATTTGCTGACACGAAACGCAAACTTAGAATCGTGCTGAGCATGGTAGACCTGACGACGACGCACTGGTCTTCCCCTCTGTCTGGTGAGTTGAAGTGAGAGTACATAAAAATGAAAGAGAGAGAGGGAGAGAAGGTGAGGGATAAGGGAAGAAGTCGGAGCACAGAAAAGTGGGAGCAGGAGATGGAAAAGATGAGTGAGAGAGAACTACAGATCTGTAAGGGGGCTTACATATGTAGTAAAATGAACATATTTGACAATGGAATTCCTTCACCCCACCCCTCTCAGTGTTTACTCCCAGAGCTTTACATCAACAATTTAATTAATATATGATTCTTCCTATGAAAATATTTCAGCTCAAGTTGATCAGGTTGAAAACCACCTGGTGGCATTTTTGAGAACTCAATTAGCAGAAGCCATTAACCTTCAGGACCGCTCACTTGTTGCACAGTTACATGAAACTCTACGATGTGTGCGCCAGTTCGATAAACCGGGGTAAGTGTGCAAAACGTGCCAAAGATGATGTAAAACATAACTTTGATTCTGCTGTGCAAAATAGTGTTTGCTTTAGTCTGTAATATAATTGAGCTCATCTGTCATAGCCCTTTGTAGCTTGTAGAAACTAAAGTAGTTTTAGCACTGTCTATGTGATGTACTATTCAACCTTGTTTAGCTGACAATGTGGGGTGCTATGGATTGCCTGCCATAGTTATTAAATGAGGTTGTTGTAGTATTGTGCTAATGCAAGACTTATTTATGACAAGTGCTTGTTTATTGCAAGACGGGGGGGGGGTCATGAACTAGCTGCCAACATTGTCACACTTTTTTTCTAATATTTGATTGACTTTCTCTTGAATCGTCCCTACTTACAATCACACTGGATTTATTAAATCATTATATTTTATTGATAATCAATGCTTCGTTAAACGACGTATGATTATGCTCGTTTATCTATCCCTTGTAAACACATTTTCTCAGTGTTATGGTAACTTGGCCAATCTAATGATATCGACTCGATCAATTTTTCACGGTCTGTAGTTTGCATCGGTCTTCTCACGGTCGATATCATTAATAGTCAAATGAGTAAGTTTGATTGCCTCCATTGCAGATGTTACATCGGTCCTCTAACGGTCCACATAGTTAATGGTCAAATAAGTTTGATTGCCTCCATTGCAGATGTTACATCGGTCCTCTAACAGTCCATATTGTTAATGGTCAAATAAGTTTGATTGCCTCCATTGCAGATGTTACATCGGTCCTCTAACAGTCCACATAGTTAATGGTCAAATAAGTTTGATTGCCTCCATTGCAGATGTTACATCGGTACCCTCTCGCGGTCCATATTGTTAATGGTCAAATAAGTTAGAGTGCCTTCATTGCAGATGTTACATCGGTCCTCTAACAGTCCACATAGTTAATGGTCAAATAAGTTTGAGTGCCTCCATTGCAGGTTTTACATCGGTACCCTCTCGCGGTCCATATTGTTAATGGTCAAATAAGTTAGAGTGCCTCTATTGCAGATGTAGGAAGCTGTTGGTGAGCTTGCAGGAAGACTACAGGCGGAGAGCTCCATACATAGCTTACCTCGTGCGATGCCGCCAGGCCCTGCTCGCAACACAGTGTCATCTTGACCGTCTGCTCAGGAGGATACAGAGGTGAACAGCGAGGCATTGTTACCCACGCTGGCATTAGCGTTGTCCGTGGTGTTCATGCAGTGTCGGCTGGCTTTCGTGCACTGCCACCTGGTGTTGTTGCAGTGTCGTCTGGCATTCATGCACTGCCACCTGGTGTTGTTGCAGTGTTGGCTGGCTTTCACGCACTGCCACCTGGTGTTGTTGCAGTGTCGGCTGGCATTCATGCACTGCCACCTGGTGTTGTTGCAGTGTCGGCTGGTATTCATGCACTGCCACCTGGTGTTGTTGCAGTGTCGGCTGGTATTCATGCACTGCCACCTGGTGGCGTTGCAGTGCTACGTATCGTTCCTGTGAATATTAGGATTAATAGGATATAAGGATATATAAGGTTTATTGAAGGTCTGTGGAAGTGTGTTAATGTCTTCAAAGCAGTATGCAGCATATGAGTGATACTAGACCGCACTTAATTTGTATTTCTGGTACTAGAGACAAGTTTGAAGTCGTTAATGTGAAAGTCGAGTAATCGTTGGAAATTTCGGTCTTTGGAAAACTGTTTGGGGGAAAGGACCGCTTTTGGTATTTAAAATAAAACTGTTAGGGGGAAAGGACCGCGCTGTAGTAATGTGGTGGAGAGTTTAATAATTGCGTGTTACGCATGTGGTACAGGGAGAAAACGATATGCAGCAAGTACATAACACTTGTGTGTGTGAGGTTCTACCTCGAGAAATACGAAGGCAAGATCCAGCGATTCATAAGTGACTTCAAGAAGCTTGATGTATCCGATGAAAAGGTAGGATTCTCGCTGTTTCTATACACATTTTCTAAGCACATCATGATGGTCTGTAAGAGGTTTGTGTCCATGCTAACAGCGAAAGGTGCATTCCTGTCGCTACATTGTTCTACTTATCTATGTCTACATATTCAACATGTGAGATTTGGTAGCATAACTGGATAAGTAAATAGACAATAAAGAATTAATACAATTTCACACACAATACATTTGCATAAGGTGTTCACTAAGTCACACAAAAGGGATCAATTATCCGGTAAGGCAACAATTCATAGTTAGTCATCAGATTCAACCCATGCACAACACCTACAAAATTACACCTACCTTGTTTATTTTCAAGTCTCTGTGGTTTGGTGTTATGACCTTTGATAGTTTCTTTATGTGTTCCTGGAGCAACCTATGCCAAAACAAAACAGCCTTAAAATGACACCACGCAAACATTCGATACATTCACTGGCACACACTTTCCCAATCTTACTGACTTCTTCACAAACATTCACAATCGAGACAAATCTGCTATCGGAGCCACTGACCTATATATTACACACGAACACACACAGGACTATACTTACTGATCTCTCAGAATGTCACCGTCGCCGTTTGGATAAATGGCGTAGATGTAGATTTGTGACATCAGGCTACGTTCTACAGCCTGCTGGGCATCCATTAGTTGTCGCTCGTTCGAATGCTGCCATGTTGGATCCTGCTCCAACTTCTCGTACATGTACTTGAGAAACTGCTCAACAAGATCCGTCTGCCAAAGCGAGAAAAAAACACATCACAGCAACGAAAACATATATTCACGTATTAACATGCCTTTCTGTCATAACACAAAATACAATATGGTGACCAAATAAGTATATTTTTGAAAGCTAGAGCAAAAACGCTGTAACACGGTTTAGGTATTCCTACACGAGTGCCCGTGGCCATCAGCACAAGCAGAAATTGTCACTATCAACGCCTATAAGGTATATACCTATTGTTCTACCTACCTATTGTTTCCTATACTGTCTTCTACATAGCAACCTTGACTGGTAACCTTTTAAGGGCCATCCATCTTCATT
Organism: Priapulus caudatus; assembly: GCF_000485595.1. Taxonomy (NCBI): domain Eukaryota; kingdom Metazoa; phylum Priapulida; class Priapulimorpha; order Priapulimorphida; family Priapulidae; genus Priapulus; species Priapulus caudatus. The sequence goes on along the minus strand of NW_014577125.1, from coordinate 276,870 downwards.
AATTACTAACAGTGGTAGTCGGGGAAGCAGAAACATCAGCACCAAGTCACTGTACATTTTTAACAGGGTAACTTCATCCATTCCTGTAGTACAACTGACAAAGAAGGGTGTGAAACTTCGAATCCCTCCCTCACACCCGTGAATCTCTTGCTTTGGGTTTAATTATTTTGGGGTGAATGAAAAAAATAATTTAGTTGCAGGTGAATGAAATTTTGTGATAAAGACTCGAGTATGAATGACATTGAAATCGTTTAAGAAGCACTGGCTTACGTAACGAGTGTGCCCAGCTTCCCTGCATCAACCCGCCACCGCTCGTTCTCAGGCCACAATTAAAAAAATCTTTGTTTGCCCTCACCCTACTCAGGCTGAAAAGTTTGGGTAGGTAGGTGGTTTTTTTGCGGGGGGTCTTTTTACAAATTCAGCATGGTGTCTACATGCTCGTGAGTGGAGATACTTTTTATGTTGAATGTTTGTTTTGCTTGGTACATATAATGTATTGCCTACAGATTTATATAATGTACAGTGATACAATTTGTAAAAAAAAAAAAGAATGGGAAGGATCGATAACATTTTTTGAGTCGGCCCCTTTTTGGCAGGTCGGTCGGGTGAGGGCAAACAAACATATTTTTATTATGGCCCCACTGATCTCACGCTGCCGCTGCTGTTACAGACGCCCAAGGATAAGCTGCAGTGTGTCATTCGCTGCTGTTCGACGATCATGAATCTGCTGAGTTTAGCCAGTGACAAGTCGGTCCCTGCTGCCGACGACTTCACTCCAGTCATCGTGTAAGTTGCATCTCCGCTGTCATGTCGTCGTGCCATAACTGCGGCCAATCAGTTGCGCAGTCGTCATGTCGTCGTGCCATAACTGCGGCCAATCAGTTGCGCAGTCGTCA
>NW_014577125.1:273468-275964 GCF_000485595.1 Priapulus caudatus | reverse complement strand
TTAATAGGATATAAGGATATATAAGGTTTATTGGAGGTCTGTGGAAGTGTGTTAATGTCTTCAAAGCAGTATGCAGCATGTGAGTGATACTAGACCGCACTTAATTTGTATTTCTGGTACTAGAGACAAGTTTGAAGTCGTTAATGTGAAAGTCGAGTAATCGTTGGAAATTTCGGTCTTTGGAAAACTGTTTGGGGGAAAGGACCGCTTTTGGTATTTAAAATAAAACTGTTAGGGGGAAAGGACCGCGCTGTAGTAATGTGGTGGAGAGTTTAATAATTGCGTGTTACGCATGTGGTACAGGGAGAAAACGATATGCAGCAAGTACATAACACTTGTGTGTGTGAGGTTCTACCTCGAGAAATACGAAGGCAAGATCCAGCGATTCATAAGTGACTTCAAGAAGCTTGATGTATCCGATGAAAAGGTAGGATTCTCGCTGTTTCTATACACATTTTCTAAGCACATCATGATGGTCTGTAAGAGGTTTGTGTCCATGCTAACAGCGAAAGGTGCATTCCTGTCGCTACATTGTTTTACTTCTCCATGTCTACATATTCAACATGTGAGATTTGGTAGCATAACTGGATAAGTAAATAGACAATATGTTACAGCGTTTTTGCTCTATGTTTCAAAAATATACTTATTTGGTCACCATATTGTATTTTGTGTTATGACAGAAAGGCATGTTAATACGTGAATATATGTTTTCGTTGCTGTGATATGTTTTTTTCTCGCCTGGCAGACGGATCTTGTTGAGCAGTTTCTCAAGTACATGTACGAGAAGTTGGAGCAGGATCCAACATGGCAGCATTCGAACGAGCGACAACTAATGGATGCACAGCAGGCCGTAGAACGAAGCCTGATGTCACAAATCTACATCTACGCCATTTATCCAAACGGCGACGGTGACATTCTGAGAGATCAGTAAGTATAGTCCTGTGTGTGTTCGTGTGTAATATATAGGTCAGTGGCTCCGATAGCAGATTTGTCTCGATTGTGAATGTTTGTGAAGAAGTCAGTAAGATCGTGAAAGTGTGTGCCAGCGAATGTGTCGAATGTTTGTGTGGTGTTATTTTAATTCTGTTTTGTTTTGGCATAGGTTGCTCCAGGAACACATAAAGAAACTATCAAAGGTCATAACACCAAACCACAGAGACTTGAAAATAAACAAGGTAGGTGTAATTTTGTAGGTGTTGTGCATGGGTTGAATCTGATGACTAACTATGAATTGTTGCCTTATCTGATAATTTATCCCTTTTGTGTGACTTACTGAACACGTTATGCAAATGTATTGTGTGTGAAATTGTATTAATTCTTCGGTTTAGGTATTCCTACACGAGTGCCCGTGGCCATCAGCACAAGCAGAAATTGTCACTATCAACGCCTATAAGGTATATATACCTAGTGTCCTACCTACTTATTGTTTCCTATACCATCTTCTACATAGCAACCTTGACAGGTAACCTTTTAAGGGCCATCCATCTTCATTAATTACTAACAGTGGTAGTCGGGGAAGCAGGAACATCAGCACCAAGTCACTGTACATTTTTAACAGGGTAACTTCAGCCATTCCTGTAGTGCAATTGACAAAGAAGGGTGTGAAAGTTCGAATCCCTCCCTCACGCCCGTGAATCTCTTGCTTTGGGTTTAATTATTTTGGGGTGAATGAAAAAAATAATTTAGTTGCAGGTGAATGAAATTTTGTGATAAAGACTCGAGTATGAATGACATTGAAATCGTTTAAGAAGCACTGGCTTACGTAACGAGTGTGCCCAGCTTCCCTGCATCAACCCGCCACCGCTCGTTCTCAGGCCACAATTAAAAAAATCTGTGTTTGCCCTCACCCAACTCAGGCTAAAAAGTTTGCGTAGGTAGGTAGGTTTTTTTGCGGGGGCGGGGGGTCTTTTTACAAATTCAGCATGGTGTTTACATGCTCGTGAGTGGAGATACTTTTTATGTTGAATGTTTGTTTTGCTTGGTACATAATATATAATGTATTGCCTACAGATTTATATAATGTACAGTGATACAATTTGTAAAAAAAAAAGAATGGGAAGGATCGATAACATTTTTTGAGTCGGCCCCTTTTTGGCAGGTCGGTCGGGTGAGGGCAAACAAACATATTTTTATTATGGCCCCACCGATCTCACGCTGCCGCTGCTGTTGCAGACGCCCAAGGATAAACTGCAGTGTGTCATTCGCTGCTGTTCGACGATCATGAATCTGCTGAGTTTGGCCAGTGACAAGTCGGTCCCTGCTGCCGACGACTTCACTCCAGTCATCGTGTAAGTTGCATCTCCGTTGTCATGTCGTCGTGCCATAACTGCAGCCAATCAGTTGCGCCGTCGTCATGTCGTCGTGCCATAGCGGCGGCCAATCAGTTGCGCAGTCGTCATGTCGTTGTGCCGTAACTGCAGCCAATCAGTTGCGCCGTCGTCATGTCGTCGTGCCATAGCGGCGGCCAATCAGTTGCGCAGTCGTCATGTCGTTGTG
>NW_014577125.1:270218-272922 GCF_000485595.1 Priapulus caudatus | reverse complement strand
CGTCATTCTATAATTCATAAATGCGTCATTCTATAATTCATGATTGCATCATTCTATAATTCATAATTGCATCATTCTATAATTCATAAATGCGTCATTCTATAATTCATAAATGCGTCATTCTATAATTCATAATTGCATCATTCTATAATTCATAAATGCTTCTTGCTAGTACGGCTTCTGTTTTCTCTTTCGCTCAGGTACGTGATCATCAAAGCGAATCCACCCAGCCTGCTGTCGACGGTACAATACGTGAACAGCTTCTATGAGAAACGTCTCAGTGGTGAGGAGTCATACTGGTGGGCGCAGTTCTCCTCAGCGATCGAATTCATCAAGACAATGGACTACAAGATGTAGTTTCTGACGTGGGCTCAAAGGCGCCCCCTGGCGTTCAGCGACACCGCCATTATGCTGTGAATGTTCACTGATGGTGTCACTGCCTGGATTGCTGCATCGTAGCTGGAAGTGAAGAGTTAGAAAGACGGTGTAGTTCTAGGTTTCTCCTTTACTCATCTAAGCATACTCTCACAAGTAACCGGGTAGTTTCCATAATCGCGTCAAGCGGACAGACTCTAATGGGTATAGTAGCACGTGCGCTGGATACTTGAATATAGTAGAATGAACATGTATGCATATTATAGGCGTAAAGAAATGGCTCCTGCATCGCATGGGTGACTGAAGCTGAGAGGGTCTATGTCCCCCAGGGTACCGCCGAAACGTACCCTGGGTACGGTCCGGTATACCGGAACGTACTCTGGTACTATCTAATATGCCGGACCGTACCTCGCCTACTCCACTAACGAGTCTAGGGAGTCGTCTACGCCTACTCGCTAACCCTAACCCTAACCCTAACCATATCAGATAGTTACCAGGGTACGTTCCGGCAGTACCCTGGGGGACATAGACCCTATGAGGGTGACTGAACGCATGCTTAGTGTGAAGCATCAAATTAATAGTTTCATGTTTACTAATGAATTCTTACTAGGGAGTCAAATCATGCTTCATGTACGACACGTAGACACGTAGACTGATGTATCTATATATATATATATACATATATGATCAGACAAATGTAACATAAACTGGTTGTATAGCTTAGATGTATATTTAAAAAAAACAGCACGTGTTACGATCAGTCATATAGGCTAGCAAGGTTGCATACTGTGGGATGCGTTATGCATAGTTCGATGTCTAAAGCCCATTAAAGGTGTTTTTCTTTACGTTTTATTATGTGATATCTATCAGATTGTCAATATAGGTTACCATTTTGAGCAATACGAACTCAATGTTTATGAAGCATCATTGTAGTATGCGGTGTAATTGCTCGTACAACGTTTTACTTAATTATAGTTTCCTTAATTTAGCCATATTAATTTAATAGAAGCGTGCCAACTTTGGTAACGTTGGAGTGAGTTAAAGAGCCCCGCTACTACAATTCTACCTTATATATTTAAGTTAATGTATGAATACATTTGTCGAAGTGCTATTGGTATATGACTCATGTGAAACTCAATGAAGACTGATATTTCATTTTATTATCTCGTATTATTTAATTACTCATTAATAATTTTAAATTACGTCACGTGTGCTACACACTGCAAAAGTTCGTACTCAGTATTTGAGGTAATTTTCGAACAAAGAAATCAAACTATAGTTCAGACGAATTTATTTTACCAAGTGCAATCATTAAATATTTTAGCGCAAGGAAATGCATACCAGTGGGCCAATTGCCTGCTCGCAAGAATGTATATCTATAGCTGGTATATCCTGCTGCTATGAAATGTATTATTTTAAGGTGCATGTTCAAATACTGTTTGCGTAGTTGCATTTTACCAGGAGCGTATAATGACAAATATATATATATATATATATATAATATAGTATATTTGTCATTATACGCTCCTGATTTTACGAAGGTGGTACGACTCTCTGTGCGGTTATATGTAATCACAGCTAAAAGATGAGTCGTGGTAGCTACTGGGCAACATACAGCATTCACACAATTTTGCCGACGACTGTACGCTGCGATATGAGTGAGAATATTAAGTTTACCAGCCACATGCATATTTTGGGGTGATACTCCATTAGGAGTGGTCCCAACTTTAATGTCATAATAACATATATATAATATTATATATTAGTGTTGTGGATTTAATGTCATATTATCTCTTCTGTTATGGGTTTAGGGTTAGGATTTATCAATCATTAATAATTAATTCCTTAATCGCATTATAGATATCAAGTTGGGAACACTCTTATAGGAGGGTTAAGCCACTAACTTTTTTTTCTTTGTGCCTTGGGTAATGCGTGTGTACCGGTAGTGTGTGATTTGCGCTGTTTGCCAAAAAACAAGCCACTGTAATCTATTCGTTTTAGACACGGATTAGCATTGTAATACAGAAGCCAAAACGCAGTCGCCAAATTAAATAAGTCAAAAACAAAAACTTGCCGAGTTGTTTTTTCTTGCATCCAATATAGGCTTACTTTAATCAAACTATGAATAGTCACTTGTATGCTAATTATAATTTCTTAGAATACAACGAAAATTACGACGTGTTTGTTAATTTAAAAGCTTCGGTTTAGAATGGCATTGGAAATTGGAATTAAATTAAAAGTTTTTTTACTCAACGCTCCAATTTTTTTTATCAATTTATTTGGCCGGTTAATTTCACATTTACCAAGGGAGAAGGCATTTGAGTTGTCG
>NW_014577125.1:265082-270193 GCF_000485595.1 Priapulus caudatus | reverse complement strand
TTCGGACATGTCGTGATCATTGGAACCTCAGGATATCCATCGTTATCGTCGTCTCCATCACACCAACATAGTCTTCAGCATCGTTTGTTATCATGTTGGCTGACCTGAACCAATAAATTTTAAAACAAGTTATTTAGGGCTGTGCATGGACTAATATTTTTTTTATCAGATGACGGAGAGAGACTGGCTGGAAAATTGCAGAGGGGTTTTCGAGAAGTGTTTCCAACACAATAGGAGCGAATTGACGGAAAACATGGCTTTGTGCTCCACAAATCGGGTTCAGTGTTCATAATACAGCATTCTTCGAGCATGTGCTGATGATCGTTATTCGATTATAAATTTATTTATATCGACGTTGGGTGACGGGGAGTTCGGATGGTGGGTATTCATGGAATGCAGTCGAAGGAAGCCTAGACAAAGATCGCTATTATCTACTCCGAAAAATCACCCTCCTGGAGATGAACGATTGATGTGTATCAATCCTTGGTTGATGAGGCATTCCCTTAAGGGATGTCATTATGAAACCCGTTTTTTCCCAATTTTTTTTTAAAGAAATATGTCACAGAGCCGAGTATGTCAAATATTCTCTCACGACCGGACGGTTGTAGAAAAGCCTTTGTATGCTGTCAGCGGGGGTTCAGGTTTTCTGACTAGATATATCTCAGCCAGAAATGTTGATGAATGGTTGATGGCTGCATGTGTCCGCATACTTTTAAGAGTAATTCAGATCAATGCAACGCTGCCCGGGTGTTATGACAACGAGGATATCACAGAGGCCAATCTTAGAATCTTGTGGTATACTTATTTAGCAACACAGCAGCAGCGCTAAAGCTAAACGGGCAAGTCAACTGGCATAGTTCACAGCCCTGCTGGCGCTAGTACCATGGGCATATGACATGATGTAACGGCGCATAATTGGAGGTCACAGGTCAAAGGTCAATGGGCACAGGGCAGATTTTGACATTTTCTGAGGAAGTCTGATGAGCGACTTGAAAATTTTTTGTTTTCAGCCGGTGACCCTAGATTTTTACGCACTTAATTGGAGTCCGGTCAAGGTCAATGGGCACAGGCAGATTTTGAATTTTTGAGTGACATGGTCTGACGGAGCGATGAAATTTTTTGTTTCAGCGGGGGACCTAGCATTTTTAGCGCGACTAATTGAGGTACAGGTCAAAGGGGTCATGGGGCACAGGCAGTTTTAGACATTTTCTGAGGACCATGGTCTGAGGAGCATTGAAACTTTTTTGTTTACGGTGACTAGCTTTTTATGGCTTTATTGAAAGACATGAAAGTGTACTTAACTGATGTGTTAACTCACAGCTGAGGCGAAATTTCTCGCTTGCACTGAATATACTTGGATTTCGGCAACTCAATGGGTTGGAGGTTATCACGCACGAAGGTAATGCATCTTTGATTATTTGGTGAACACTTGACGCGCATTCGCGGAAACGCTTTTGCTTTAGAGCCTCCACCCGCCCTTTCCCCCTCTCCCACCACCACCCTACGCTCGTGCTCGAGCATAAAGTGCGAATTGCGTTACGTGTAGGGGTACGCGAGTACCTCACATAACTTACGAGGTATAAGCTGTCAGTCGCTGTCTCTAACCAAGATGTTTATGGGGGGGGCCTGTATCTCTTTAACTATCGTCTCGGCTCTCTCTTTGGTCGAACGCGGTTATATTATGCATAGGGCAGACACGCTATACCTATTGTTTATGAGCAAATCAAGGAGTGAGGTTTATCAAGCACGAAGGGTGATGCATCTTTGTTATTGTGGACACTTGCACGCGCCATCTGCGGCATCTTTTGTATTAGGCCCCTCCCCGCCATCCCCACTCTCCTGTAAAGAAGCTATGACTGCCCGCTGATCGTATCCGTGGTTCGCGTGTGAGTGCAGTTTTATACACCTTGCTAGGCGTCCTACGTAACTCGAATGTGAAGAATTATAGATACGCACAGTATGCCGTATTTCATGAATCTCTTTATTGACACTACTTAAACTGATCCGGCATAAACGTGGCGAATACGTACAGTTGTAGTTACGCGGAGTACGCTACATAATTTACGAGCGTATAAAGATGTACAGTCCGCTGTCTCTAAACAAGATGTTATATGCCGTGTATCTTGTGTCTACCACTATCCTCTGTCTCTCTCTACTGGTGTCGCACACACACGCCTGCCTCGGCTCAAGAATTAGTTATATTGAATCAATATCGCAGTGACACGTGAGCTACCCTATTGTTTATGAGGAACTCAATGGGAGTGTAAGAGGTGTCTCTCGACGTGCTCACTCGCGGATGAATGGGATATTATGGCTCATTCTAATTGGATTATTGGTGATTGACAAACTCGTTGCACGCGACTAATCTCGTCTCGACTAGCGTAGTTGCATCTTTACCACGGAGCGGAACTTAGTATTTTGGGACATCATTAAGAGCCTACCTTCCACCTCTACGCTCTCACCCTCACTTCTTCACTGTTAAGGTAAGCTATGACTGCCGTCGATCTGTGTAGTAATCATTGTGTTCATGTGATTACGCGCCTCCTGATTTACGAGTGGAGTGCGTTTAATCACCCTTGGCTAGCGTGGTTCTAGGTGAGTACGAATGTATAGTACAGTTATCTCTCTGTGCGGAGTAACGCATCAGTATCCTGGTATATCATGGAAAATGTCTTATATAAGATATGTGAGTCTCGTGTGGAATGACTAGGTTCGCCTCACTAACGTGTGCGTGGTGGCATACAGCATGTTAGAGCATTACTTCACAGCTAGGTGTGTTGTCCTCGCTCGTGCAATAAGCTTGACCGACTGTACGCTGGCTATAAATGATGGAGCTAGTGCAGAGACATAATTGTTATAAGTGTTCTACGCATCGCATTAATATTGGCCTTATTTTGGTGTGTTCTCCATCCTATTCATACACTAGCGCATATGTTTTGTCTTGCGTTTCTCCTCAGATTAACTTTATTTCGAGTACGATTTGAAGCTCCAAAGTCATAATTTTTAGCTATTAATCTCAGGACTATTGTAATTTAGTATTGTTTGTTTGACAGTGTTGTAATGTCAGTTATGTCTAGGTTAGGGTGTAGGCATTGATCAATCATTATCGATAACTTATTCCAAATTACTTTCATTTATGGATATTCTCGCAATAAAGTAGAAATGTTCAACGCTAAACGCAAGGTTATGCTTTACAGACCTCGTTAGTTCTAGTCACTACAACACTGGTGGTGGATAGGAGGTAAGCCATATTTTGTGCTTGGATAAGATTGTACGTAGTGGTGATGCGCTGTAATCTATTCGATTAGACACGGCTAGCATTGTAATTTTCGCAGTTGTTTTTTTTGCACAATATGCTATTATCCAACATGAATAATGTCACTTGTATGCTATATAATTTCTTAGAATACAACGAAATACGGACGTTTTGTCATTTAAAGCTTGTTTAGAATGCATTGAATTAGAATTAAAATTAAAAGTTTTTACTCAACGCAGATTTTAAATCATTACTTGCCATATTTCACCATACCAAGGAGATGCATTGTAACTTATTTGCGCCGCAAGAATTGTACATGACACAAACGTGTTATTTCCCACTGCTATCAACACATTAACATTAGCGTGTTGATTGACTCTTGCTGCTATGTGATGGTACTGACGCAAAAGTATACGTATCGTATGTAACGTTCCCCCCTGTGGCGTGGTGGTTGGATCAGGGCCGTGATCGTACCCATATGGTGACACGTCGGGTCGTGTACTTCGTACTGCTCAGGCACGTTCCGTTATGCACCAACAACGACAAACGAGCCATCAACACGGATATAGGCCGTACTTGGCTATGTACAATGCGATCTTTTACTTGACCCCAGCAATCACAATACAACAGTCATCAATACATGATAGTGATAGTTCAATGATCTTACGCTATACGTAGCTCTTGGTGCCGGTGGTTTTGAGCGTCTTGCCTCTTCCTCCCTCTCCGGTAGACTAGAGTCTATCGCTGACTCTGGCGTGAGTGTAGCATTTGGTCACCGCAAGCAGATACGTCATTGCAAATACACATTCTTCATACACAATTATCAATACCATGTTACCATTATATAAATGGAGTAATGGATGAAGCTATAGTTATTAATGCGTTGTATTCATTAGTAATTACACGAGCAGGCAGACAATATACTTGTACATATAATAGGACGTCAAGGCAATCAACAAATTATTTAGTGTTAACTGTCGGTTGGGTAACTTAAGGGTAACCTTAACCTCAACGAATTAAGGTGCATGTGCCTCGTAGTGTATGCTTCCGTAACACCCGGGTTGAGCTATACGATGTTTATACTAGAGAAGATGAGAGAGGGGAGAGAGAAAGAGAGAGTGCGAGGGCGAGCGAGCGAGCGACAGAGAGGTGGGAAAGCGAGAGAGAACGACCGAGCAAGAGAGAGAGAGAGAACGACCGAGCAAGAGAGAGAGAGAGAGAGAGAGCGACACGCAGTGGGAGAGACAGAGTGACAGACTGATAGACAGAGAGCGAGCGAGAGAGAGATAGGGAGACAGAGAGGGTGGGAGAGAGTGAGGGGAGGATGAGACAGGGCGAGAGAGAGAGAGAGAGCGGCAGAGAGGGGGAAAGTGAGAGCGAACGAGCGAGCGAGAGAAAAGGGGAGAGAGAGAGAGAGAGAGAGAGAGACAGAAAGAGGGAAAGAGAGAGAGATAGATAGACATGCAGAGAGAGAAAGCGCGCGCGAGGGCCAGCGAGTGTCAGAGCGAGAGAGGGGGCTCAAAGAAATAGACATGCAGAGAGAGAGAGGGGGGCTCAAAGAAATAGACAGACATGCAGAAAGAGAGAGAGAGAGAGAGACATGCAGAAGAACAGACAGAGTGACAGAGAGCGAGAGAGAAAGAGAGAGAGAGGGGGAAAGGGAGAGCGAACGCGCGAACGAGACACAGAGGAGATAGATAGACATGAAGAGAGAGAGAGAGAGACAGAGGTCACGAGAGAGCGAGAGAGAAAGAGAGAGAGAGGGGGAAAGGGAGAGCGAACGCGCGAACGAGACACAGAGGAGATAGATAGACATGAAGAGAGAGAGAGAGAGAGAGAGAGAGAGAGGGAGAGA
>NW_014577125.1:260697-265072 GCF_000485595.1 Priapulus caudatus | reverse complement strand
GAGCGAACGAACGAGCGAGAGACAGAGAGAAGAGAGAGAAAGAAAGAGAGAGAGAGAGAGAGAGAGAGAGAGAGAGAGAGAGAGAGAGAGAGAGAGAGGGAGAGACAGAGGTCACGAGAGAGCGAGAGCGAACGAGAGAAAGTGGAGATAAATAGGCATGAAGAGAGAGGTAGAGAGAGATCACGAGAGAGCGAGAGAGAGGAGAGAGGGGGAGAGAGAACGCGGGAGAGCAAGAGAGCGAGAGAAAGAGATAGAAATATAGATATATACATACATACATACATAGATAGATAGATATTATATATGGGTATACGTATATTATAGAGGTCGCTGGCGTATCTTTAAATGTTTAAATTATTTTGATTAATGATCGAATAACGGCCAAACTGGCTTCGGACACGTGACGACATTGTTCGCTGGGTCATTACTCCATTTTCTCTCGTGGGATGTGCACGCGGTCCGTTATCGCTTACAACCGCCACGATTACAGGTAACATAATTAATGCATTGTACATGTGATACTATAAATATCACTGTTATTATATATGCTCAGTGATATATGTGTTTTATATAAAAGTAATTAAGTTATTCGAAAGACAGCTATAGGTGAATGGACCGCTTGTGGGCGCTTCAGTACGTATAGTACGTCCTGAGTCCCCATTTAAACCCCTCGCTAAGCAACAATTAAGCAGGCGCGAGTTCTGTGTATCTCGCTTTTATATATTTTTTTATTTATTTATTTAGGCAATTATATCCATCATATAATACAATACATAGCATACTTTTATAATAAATTCTGAATTTATAAAATTGGATAACTACCAAGGATATATACACAAAAAGCATGACTAGCACACTTATTTTAGTTATTTACATTGTGGTCCTTAATTGTTTTGCTATGCCTTGCTGTTACTAACAATTACACTACTATCAGCACTAACTATTAAAATATACAAATTTGTAGTTTTAACCGGTCATACAATAGTACATTCTCATAAGACGATACAAACTTTTCTTATACCTAATTTCAACCAAATTCATTTAGCGAAACTCATAGTCCTCTGCCTCTAATGTTTCTACCTTTTCAATCAGTCATTTTTTAACACTATATCCTATACTTAAAATTAGAATAAACAGAATTTGTCCTAACTTGCTGTGGTAGAGAGTTCCAACTTCTAAGCTTCAATTTCAGTATAGGTAAGAGTTTTCCCCACCCGGGGTTTAAATATAGACATCTCACGTTCCCTTGTATTGAAACTATGGACTTCCGACATAGGAACATGAATCTTTCTGTTATATATACTGTGGGCCGAGATTATGTAATGTTTTAAAAACCCTGTTGAACTTACCCAGTTGCATTACCCTGAACTCTACGGGTACCCAATTTACAGCCTTGAACTCTCTAGCGCCTATACATGTGTGCTCTATAGTACTTAAGTTGAGAACACATCTAATGGCTTTATTTTGACTTGTAACTTTTAGTCCTTGCGCGCTTTGTGAGACTGCTGTACCAGACACTGCTTGCATAGTCAAAATGACATTGAATTAGGGCAGAAACTATAGTAATCTTTTACATGCCGTGTTTAATTAATTAGCTATTCTGGAAAAAAAATTCGATCTATTGTTAACTTTTTTTACAACCCGTTATTTCACCACTCATGGAGTCTTCCAATTCTATTCCTAGATACTGTATTTTATGTGCAATTGCCACCCTATTACATCTGATGTCCAGCTTTGGATTATCCCTGAGTTTGTGTTTCGTTCCAAAAATAATACTTTATGTTTTTCCAAGATGCAAGGATAAGTTGTTGTCATTGATCCATTTGTTAACGGAATGCAATTCTCTACTTAATTCTTCCTATATAGCCTGTACTTCTGTTCCTGAAACTACTTGGGCCGAATTGTCAGCATATAATAAAAGCTTGACGTTAACTGCCTTTGCCATGTCATTAACATAAATCAGAAATAACAGAGGACCCAAAAGCGAGCCTTGTGGTACTCCACATGTAATAGGGTCCTTATTAGAGAAGGTACCTCCTACATTAGCTCTAGAACTATAGCCCTCCGCTCCGCTTTTTAGTAAAATTTTATTGTCAACGGTATCAAAAGCTTTTTGAAGATCTAATAAAACCATACCAGTTAGATTTCCTTTGTCAGACTCATTACGAATAAAATCAGTTAGATGGATTAAACTTGTGTCAGTTGAAAAATTTGATCCAAAGCCAGATTGAAACTATATATAATTGTGATAACATAACTTAATTCTTACTACAGCAATATGGTTCGATTAAGATTTTACAAGATATATATAGCTTGAAAATGAAATACAAATCTCTATTCTTTCTTTGTAAACGCTTGTTCGTTTAAGATTTGACAAGATATAGAGAGTTTAATATATATAAATATTTCAGAAATTATCGTTTTTAGTTTATCTATATTTGCTTCAATTCATAAATTTCGTCAATTGTTCGTTGTCGCATTTTTATTGTTTTCAGTATGGACAGTCGTCGACGTGGTCGTTGGAGCACGCTGGAGTTTCAATTAAAGGTAAGGATATAACACAAATTTACGAATATTAATTATTGTAAAGAATTAGAGTAGTAAGAAACTTGAAAATGAAAAACGAATCTATCTTATTTCTTTGGTAACGCTTGTTCGATTAAGATTTGAGAAGATATAGAGAGTTAAATATATAAATATTGCAGAAGTTTCGTTTTTAGTTTACGTATGTTTGCTTCAATTCATAAATTTCGTCAATTGTTCAACGTCGCATTTGTTTTCAGTATGGACAGTGGTTGCCTGAGAAGTACTACGTCACCTTCACGACATGAGTAAGTAAGAGAAACCCACGTGATAAAAATGGCTTCATTCGATACAGTACACTCGAATTATTAAAGGCCGGAGATAAAACACTTACGCACGCACACTCACGAAAGAAAGCACGCACGAACACGCGTGTGCATGCACGCACACATACAGGCTCACGCGCATGCGAACGTACACATGCGCACGCACGCACACACACACACACACACACACACACACACACACACGGCCCCTACTACGCTCACCTCTGTACGGCATGAGAGAGAAGGAAGGAAACCCAGCCGTGATAAAAATGGGCTTCAGTGTCGATTCACAGTTACACTCGAATTATGGAGAAGGCGGGAGATAAATACAGTTCTACGCGACGCACTGGATCTGCACCGGGATAAGAAAGCAGCCGCGCACGAGACAGGGGCGTGTGCAGGGTGGCGTGGTGGGGGCAACGGGTGGTGGGCGGGGGTGCGCACACATACAGGCTCACTGCGCATGCGAGACGTACACTGATCGCGCTACGGCACCGCATCGACACGCACGCACGCACACCCAAGCCACACACACACACACACCACACACACAAGACCCGACACACAACACACACACGTGCAGCACACAACACAGCCACCATCACACTACACAGTCCGACCAGAGCAGCCATAGGGTACGACAATACACGGGAGCAAGATGACGATTCGCCTCTTCAAACCACTGAAATACGCTCCCGTGAGGCTGAGAAACAGCTCCCGTAAAAATTTGACAAGAGCTTATTTTTCCACAAACTTGAAAAATAAGCTCCGTAAGAAAAAAAAGGTACTTTTTTCCTGCACACACACACACACACACACACACACACGAGCACACACACACACACACACCAATCACACCACACACACCCACACACACACACACACACAGTTTACTGACATCAATATTTAGAAAATTTGAAGGTTTGATTTGTTGGTTAATTTATGAGATTGTGTTGTTACAAATCAACATAAGGCTACAATCATAAACGTAAGTGTCAATATGTCGTCCCGATTAGGAGTTGTACGATTAAATAACTATTGAGCCGTTTAAATACAAATTCGTTCAGATAGTTGGACGTTTGATTTTTGTTAATCTATATAATTGTGTTATTATAAGTCACAAAATTCGCTCGCCATTGTATCGTGTTTCTTATTTTTAACAGGCTGGAGTTCGTCAGGACATGCGGTGGTTAGATACATAGCTGGAGTTTACGCGTGAGAAGGCGCTATAAACTGCGAAAGTAAGAACTGTCATACAATAATAAATTTACTAAGTAATAACTGTAAAGGCAGTTAATATGCAGCAGTAGCTGGGAAAACGAAGATAATTCTCTCATTGCATTCGTTGAAAACGTCTGCGGCACCCCGTGTCATCTATCTCTACGTAAACTATCATACGAACTAAGACTGTAATGTGAAGGTATGGAGTAATTTTTTAATATATTTCTGGTTTGACATGGTGCTGTGGAAAAGTAAGTGGCCTACTGGCGTAAACGGTCAACATAAGTGGTCACGCGTAGAATGAT
>NW_014577125.1:233092-260657 GCF_000485595.1 Priapulus caudatus | reverse complement strand
ATACATACACACGCACGCGCACACACATGCACGGAGTCACACATTCACCCCGACATTCACATACATACATACACACGCGCGCACGCACGCACGCACGCTCATGCATGTACACTCAAACATGCACACATACCACGCAGCCACACATGCACGAACACACATACAAACGTACGCGCACACGCACAGGCGTACACATGTACGAACGCACACGCAAGCACACGTATACACACAGACACGTTCGTACGCGCCCGCGCACGCACCTAAACACACCCGTGCTTATGTACGCACGAACGCAGTTATAAACGTGAAAAATAAATATAGCTTTGATCTTGTTCAGCGGTTAGCTAGGCGTACTGTTCATATTTGTCTCTTATATGAGATTTACAGACAGGGGAAGCTGCTGTATTTGAGGCGCGGGTTTTTCGGGTAGAGAATATAGTCCTTATCGTTATTGTCATGGCCATGGCCTCGAAGGTGGGGGAGGTAGGAGAAGGTGGCCGGTGCCCCCTGAAATTTGGATGATAAAAAATGTATACAATTATCAAATGCAAATAGGAAAATTTTGAAAGTTGATGTAAGTAAATTAATGTCAATGTAAATATAAATGCCGATGAATAATAGAAAATAAACCATTCAGCCTAATCCATGCATGATGCCTACATGTGGTTTATTTTCTTGAACCCGTAACGTTAAGTGGTCCCTAACCCGTAACGTTGAAAGATGGTAATGTTAACTCCGTTTTCCTCTTGATCATCCCCCCCACATACACACATGTGCAGGTAACGGGAGAACCTGATAAGAAAGGTCGCTTTGCTCTGATTTAATGGTCAGAATTCACTAGAGAATGCCATATAAATTTCAACTTTGGCTAAATAATTTGTCTTCCAACAAAACTTTCTCGAAAATATATAATTCATCACCTAGCTCCCTGCTATATTATTAGACCCCATGCACCTGCTACGCCTTTCCACTTTAACCAATACCCCATCCTGCCCCCATCCCACCGACATTCTTTATTCGAAGCATTCACCACACGTGTAAAATCATGGCAATAATGTAAGGTAATTAATGCTCTATTTAGAGAAAGATTCATTACGATATCCCGTATATACCAACAAGTTTATTTTAACATGATTATTTGTTGAATATTGTTCGGTTTATAGTAGAATACATTGATCTTAACTCGGTTCTAATCTTCCTCCTAGGTACACGCGGCTGACAGACGAACCTTCTACAATGTGCTAGTCTTCTCTGCGATCGTGGCGCCCCCCTGCGGACCTTCACCGACAACAGCAACGACTTGTCCATAATGTTATACTTATTCTTAGACTTAGTTCATATCAATAGTCAGTCAATCGTATATTTGTTCATACCAATAGTCAGTCAATCGTACATTTGTTCATATCAATAGTCAGTCAATCGTATATTAGTTCATATCAATAGTCAGTCAATCGTATATTTGTTCATATCAATAGTCAGTCAATCGTATATTTGTTCATACCAATAGTCAGTCAAGCATATTATTCGTTGATGCATTCTTTTCATAATTCGCATAACTTCGCAAAGCTAGACTTAGTGTTTAGCATATAACTGTGTGTTCAGGTGTCATGACGTTCAAGAGTCGAGAGAAGAATAAGAAAATGCAAGAAATAGCTAGATTTAGCATAACATTTGTAATTACTCAACTTTAAATCATTTAAAACGTAAATTTCGTTAGAAAATAAAAGCTTTATTTACAAAATAATAGCATTTATTATTTGCATATAACTCCTCGGTCTATCTAACTATCTCTCTGTCTAGCCTACTCCGCCACGTCTATCTCTCTCTCCCTTCTCGCGCGCGTGTCTCTCGCCAGACTCGTACACAGCTTTCCAGCGCACGCTGTCACTCTCCGCTCGTCCTCACTGCATGACACTCGCTTCTCTCCCTTCTTGTGTCACACTCATCTCACTCAGAGCTTAGTCTAGCAACTATTAACACCATGAGAGCGTTATATTTCTAGAGCCTACCTAGTTATTCTAAGCTAACGCTAACCTATGCTGCCCCAATGCAGGCTCTCCTTCTTAATCCTAACTCTCCCCCTCCCCTCTCCCGCCCCACCACCTTGACCCTCCTTCCCCCCTGCCCCTATCCCACCGACCTTCCCCCCCTCCCTGTGCCCACTCCACCCTCCCCCTCCCCTTCACGTACCCCCTGTTACACTCACGTCATGTCTCGCGCGATCTTCTGCCAATCATCCATTCTGAAACAAACTAACTACCTAGAAAAATTTATCTACATTCCACACATCATTTGCAAATACACGCTACAAAAAATAATGTTAACATGAAACGAATCAATTTGCTTCAAATCTACGACCGATTGGTCACAGTGAATCACTTCACTAATGGCCAACAACTGCATCTAGTGGCGAGTTTGCGTGCAAATTATAACTACCAATATTTACGCTGACATTTGTGCTTGCAAATTACGCTAGGTCCCTACTTACAACAATATAGAGTTGAATTTGAAGCGAGTGAATTGGCCGGCTAACATTTATAAAAAATGTTAAATGCAACACAATTCCTATTCTTTGTCATATAATGTCTAGTCAAAATAACTTTCGACAATTGAAAGCTACTGATGTTCTAAAACGCAACTCATGAAAACAGTACTCTGCGACTTCGATTAACAACGATGCCAGATCGGTAACAAACATTTGTCACTATTAACGTAGATGCCAATCATGCACATAACAGTCCTCGCTCTCTACGATTTCAATGCACTCACGCCTCCCGTAGCGTGATGAGTGTCTATAGTCTTCACAAATGTCCTTTTAACTGATGATTTGGTGTGCTCATTAGCTCGGCGTGTGTGACCGTGGTCGGGGCAGTTGTCAAGCTCTCTCAGCAGAAGTGAGTTATGTAAGTCCTGTTCCTTGTCCTAGCGTCCTGGCTCCATGATTCCTTGTTCCCGCGTTTCCTGCCCTCCTGTCTTCTTAAACAACAGTAAGGACGAAAAGTGTAAATGATATGAGTGCGAGGATTATTACATAGTGTAAGATATACTGGGATAATGGCTTAATATCACACAATATTCTCGAAAAATGGCCTAATATCCTTCCGGTATATTCAAAAAATCTCGTATCAATACTACAATTGTTTTTCTAAACATCCCCCAAATCTTCTTCTAAATATCTCGAGTTAATTGTCAACCGTAATGTCTTTATAACGACATATTATTTGTGCGAAAAAGCGCAATAGCAGAATATGTCATATTATATAAAATTTATTAAAAAAATGTAAAAAACAAATACTGTAATTTAAAAAAATTTATACAGAAAAAGACAAACTCATCCTTACAAATCCTTAATATTTGAGGAAATTAATATTTAATATCCAGAATTTTTCTAAATATCCAGAATTTTTCTAAATATCCCGAAAACTTCTAAATATCTAAAAAGATATCCGGATATTTGTATCTAAGCCTAACTGTATAGGTGATTAAGTTAACGAGTAACCTGTTAGGAGGCATTATAACGGATCATATCAGTCAACTCATTTATGGATATTTCATATAATTTACATTTCTATTAGGACTGTCATCGATGTATCGTGATGTATTTGCATGCGATATCGATATCAAAAAGAATTCCAGAATAGCGACCCGATACAGTAAAATATTATTAGTAAAAAACCGTTTTGCTGTAGTGTTGTTACCTTACACCTCATATAGGTTATTCTGCTGAAATATGAGAGGAAATTCTCTACTGCAGGTGGTGTTTTTAACCTGGGGAGCGAGAGTTTGGTGCCTGACAATGCCAACATATTAGTTTCTCTTTACACTATAACTATACAAAGCATAGAAGCATAGCGCTGCTTCGGAGGAGACATATTGTGACCTAACTTCCTAAGATGGACTACCGACTAGTGGTGCTGTATCTTTAGTTTATGGATGAGCTAGCTTTACTGAGCTTCCTGGTGGATTGAGTAGACGTGGAGTCATTCTGTCACATTCTGTTCGTTCTATTTCATTTTATTCACGTTGCAATATAAATATATAGGTTTAACTCTTTAGGTGTGTTCTTTCTTTTTAGTTGCTTAAACTAGGCGTTGCATTCCTAGCAGGGAAAACATTGGTCCCATGCAATGTAGCGTCAAGTGTACTAATTTAAGTTCAAAATTACAGCAAAAGCTACCATACATGCCAGAAAGGAATTGAAACATTATATTTATACTATACGAATCGGATCGAAATATCGGAAAACACCATTTTGATAATAGAATCAAAATATTTTCATATTAATGACAGCTCTAACTTCTTATGTCCGATCCCAACTATAACAGTTCAGACAGACCAAATTAATTTATTAAAACTATAAAATAGAAAATTTTGATAATGACAAAAAATCTCCATCCACTCTGTCTCTCTTTTTCTCTCTCTCTCTCTCTCTCTCTCTCTCTCTCTCTCTCTCTCTCTCTCTCTCTTTCTATCTAGACACACACGCACATGCATGAATGCACGTACGCATACATGCATGCACACACGCACACATATGTATACACCAGCTATTCCTCACCCTCTATCAAACACTCTCACTATATGCTGCTCTTTACTCTGATACATGCCCACAAGACACGCTCTTCTCTAAGACATGGACAGAAACTACTCACTGTGTATTGCTGGTCTAAATGATAAGCATGCATGGTGTTTGAATGGAGGAAAAAACATCTTGCTCCAATACCAGCCTCATGACTCAACACTCTGGCACCAATTATCCCTCTTCCATCTGAAAACAGATACCTTCAAAGTGACAGACCATGTATAGTTGGTTGAAATTGGTGAAAATTGTTAAGTTTGGTTCTGCCAACCAGATAATGTCTTATATTGATCACTGAATTTAACACAAGCACGTTTATATCTATACATACTGCAATTGACTGAATTAGATTTGCTTGTGCTGTAATAACTAAAAAAAAAAACTAAAAAAAAAACTGTAAAGACTAAAGTTACCTATGATCAGACATTTCTCTTCATTGTTGAAGTCATCATCTTGGTTGTTGCCCACATCGTCATCATAGTCTATTTCTTCTTCTTCTTCTTTTTCTTCGTTGTCGTCAGCGGCGTTTCCTTCTTCTTTTTCATTTTTTTCATTCTTTTTGTTAATCTTCTTCTTCTTCTTCTTCTTCTCCATCTTCCTTGGGTCACTAGCAGATATTTAGCTGGAGCAAGATATTTACCGTCTTTGATGTGGATTATCTAGTAGAGCAGCACTCCTTTAGCTATGTTTCTCCTTCCCTCCAATTTTGTTATGGTCAATGCTGTGTTCAGTCCATCTCCACTATATTAGGCATCTTCACCGTAACCCTGGTACGGGAGGCTAAACAGGTGCTATACCTTGCCTAAGGACAACCTGTAGCTAGGGGCGGCAGAGGAAGCTTATCTCCTCACTAGTGACAAAGTCACTCCCTTCTCCAAGCAAACTGGGATAAAATGCGTTGCTCATGGGCACAAGAGAAGTGATCAAGGTGGAATCAGACTGTTCAGCCTGAAGTCATGAGCACCACACACTTGGCCACTGCTCTTCCCAGGTGGTTCTTGCACGGCGATGACGCTGTCTCCATAACTAGTTAACGTCTCGTAGGTGCCAAAGTCCCCGGCGCGCGAAACTCAAACTAAACCGCGCAACCGCATTTTCCGCACGGTTAACAACATATAGACACAAACACCTGAGTATATTGTTGCCACATTATGTGTGAGGAGAGCCCTGCGCGCGCCCGGCTGCGACATGCGTACGTTTGCGCGTGCGGCCGGGGATGATTGCGCACGCCAGAACGGCCCGCCCCCGTAAGCGCGCAGACTCGCGGAGCCGAGCAACAGCCCACACGAGTCGCGTGAGTGCGACGCCATGGGAGTGACCAACTCTCTCCAAATTTAGTCCCAAAACATGGCAGCATGTATAAGATTGTAGATTGTATTGAAGTACGTAGATTGTACATATATAACCGTTATATATCACACACGTATTTATATATATCCGTACACTGTATATACCCTTGTAGCTACGCACGCCCTACGTATCGCGCTCGCCCTAGCGTCGACGACGTCATTCAACCTATGCGATTGTGCCAGGGTAAACCTGCGAGCCGGACACCCCAACCCTAACTCCCACGCTCTTGGGAGGGGGGAGGTGTGATTTCCCATGCTCTGACCAGCCAAGGTGTTGTCTCACCCCCCTGGCACATGCGAACGTAAACCGATCCTGACCCACCCTCTGAACTTGATTCCTAAAGGGAGGAAGTCCGCGATGGTGACTGTCGTCTGAGGCCACGCGCTGGTGATTGACACGATGCTGCTAGCCCTCTATTAATGCTTAATGTAGAGGCGGTGCCCGCATCCGAGGCTGGTGCGTCACTACCTAAGGTACAGAGTTGCTATTATCTACGTATGGCAACATATTAGCCAGCGAGCCGTGCAGTCGTGATTTGCACGGTCAGTTTTGAAACTGCCCGGCCAAAAATGTGTAGCACTACCTAAATGTGTACACGGCCTAAAATATTTAGTCTAGCTGTGTAGTGTGTACATTGTAAAAATTGCACTCCCAAATATTTTTTCTGCACTCCACAATACTCATTCCTGGCTAATACCCTGACGTATGGTTATACGCTGCTGGCCATACTGTAGTAGGGGGCCAGTGCATCACTACATATCTGTGCACGTACTCCTACCCGAATCCTGCTACATATACGTGTACCAAAGAGACAGTATATGGAGTGAGGGTTGCGACAGATGGCGTATACCCGGGGGTACGAATCCGCACGTGCAGCGGCTGTGCAAAGCGTACGTTTGCACGTACAGCCTAGGAGAAGATGTAGGTGTGATGCAGCAGCACTGGTATGGCCGCATTGGCTATACACTGCTTCCTTCTGTTTGGGACACCTGGTGTTACTTTGCTGGAGAAAGATGCTGGTGTTCGAGGCTTCTTGGTTATTAATTATCTTCTATATATAGCAGTACTTCTTTGACTGTGTCTCTCCTTCCCAGCAGTGTTGTATTTATTATGCGTATTCCGGTGTTGAATTACGTGACAACAATATCAGCTTAGCTCCGACTGCGACGAACAAGTACCAGCACACCCCACTACTGTGTGCCCATCTCTGCTGTCTACCGTTGTACCAAGATGTCTCTCCAGTTGTATTCCTTATAGTAGCACCCGTCACATGTGAGATTGTCTGTACATGGCGCAGCCTGTAAATCACAGAAGTGGATTAGTAAAGAGCGTAGCTTATCGTCCCGACTTACACATGCCGCTTCCCGTTATCGCTGCTTCTCTCTTGCACTCTCAGTTTTCTCTTATTCATGCCCTACCTCCCTGTTCTCTAACTCCCTTTTTTCGCTGTATCAATCTCTGCTACCTCTCTTTCATCTACTTTATCATGCTCCATCTCCCTCTGTATTTCTGCCTTCTGCTTGTCTTTCTCTCTCTCTCGCTCTCCGTTTCTCTCTCTCTCTCTCTCTCTCCCTCTCTCTGTTTCTATCTCTCTCACTCTCGCTGTTTCTCTTGTGCTTTCTCTTCTCTCTCAACTTTATGTGTCTACACATAATGTGTGTACTTGTTGGTCGATAAAGAAGTGTCAGCTGTTATTTTACACAACTTAATGCTAATCACAGTCAATAGAACTTCACTCTTCAGACACACTGCGGAGTGCGGGTTAAGGAAAGTCTCATCTTGAATTTCCATGTGTCACCAAGGTTCAGTAACGTCCCCGCTTAAAACCCTAGCATACAGGTCACCAGCAGCTGAATAACCAGCACAAAGTGTCAAACCTCGGTGAGCCTCGTCATCATGGCCGCATCACGTCAAGTGACAAGTCCCCTGCGTTATTATCCACGTAACCGTGGGCTACGCAGTAAACTATCCAGATCTAGCTCTAGTACTATAGCCCGCGGATCGCTGCCGCAGGCTATAGTACTAGAGCTAATCCAGATCCAGATATGCTATTAGTATTACTAATGCTAACTTATTACTAATAACCAACTAATATCATAGGACTATGGAGAAAGCTTACCTCGTAACTATGGAATGTTTAAAGTATCTCCATTTTTCATACCGAGTATAATACAGCTAGTAATTGGTCAAAACAATTATTACATTCACTGAAACATAACGAAATTGACGCCATTTTAGAAAGTTGTAAAAGCGCCATCTCTAGGTTCATAAATAAACTATATATGCATTTTTAGTCACAACTTTCACCTTCACCAAAGCCCAAAATGAGGATATATTCCTACGGCTATAATTTACAGTCACTCTGTTTTCCCTATCCCACTCTCTCGCCTTCTCTTTTCTTGTTTTCTTATGACAAAATGCAAATGTTTCGTAAGGGTACAACACAGGAAGAAGGAGGAGTGATATAGAAAGGAGAGAAGGGAGATGGAGGAGGGAGGTAGAGAGGAGAGACGGGAGAGGGAGGGAAAGGTAAAGAGTAGGGAGAGGGAGGAGTGAGGTAGAGAGGAGAGAAGGGAGAGGGAGGAGTGAGGTAGATAGTAGGGAGAGAGAGGGGTGAGGTAGAGAGAAGGTGGGAGAGCTGGGAGGAGGAGAGAGCAGTACTTTATTTGCGCAATAAATGATGTTCTTTTGTCGGCTAGTGTCGACGTGTCTAGCATATCTATCTGCAGCTTACGAAGTCCCAGCCGACGCCACCGCGGTGAAAGTGAGAATTAGAGAAAGAGAGAAGGCGAGAGCGACTGAAAGATAGATAAAGAGAGAGAGAACGCGTGCGAAAGAGAGGACGAGTGAGAGAGAGAGATATAGGTGAAGCGAGAGAGGCAGAGACAGATGGAGGGGCGATGGTGAGAGCGCGCGTGAGAGCGAGATGACGGAGAGAAGAGGGGCTGAGAAAGAGAGAGAAAGAGAGAGAGGGAGGGCGAGAGCGAAAGATAGATAGAGGCAGGACAAGAGCGAGAGGCAGAGACACAGAGCGCGGGCGATGGTGAGAGCGTGCGCGCGAGAGAGGCAGAGACACAGAGCGCGGGCGATGGTGAGAGCGTGCGCGCGAGAGAGGCAGAGACATTTTCATCGAAGACTTGGGATAGGGTCAGTCAGATAACCAGCAAGGAAGATTTTATTATTTTAGACCAAAAATTTAAACTTCCAGGACATTAGACATAAATTAATGACTTTTAGGGGCGGTGGGGACCCTGTATATATATATATATATATATATATGTATATACATACAGGGTCCCCACAGCCCTTAAACGTCCTTGAATATATATACATATATACTACAGGTAATAATACAGATGAACAAAATTGTCTTATTATATTACAGAATACACCTAGATTTTATTCCGGCATTATCAGAAACTCGTAGAAAAGGTACACATCGGATCTATAATTTTTGAGGATGTATGGCAAAAATATTTTCTCTGATACTTTTTGGATCTAAGAGTATTGATATCGGTTTTAGAATGGGAAAAATGTCGCAGAAAATGCAGCCATTACGAGAGAATGTTGAAATGGTAAGAATTGAAACCTCATTCATGCACATCTTGGGTAACATTATAGTAAGCAAGAGAACCTATCAATAACACAACGATGAATCCGATCGACGAACGTTTAGATTTGGAATCCAGTTTATTTTTTGAAATTTTTCATTAATTAATTAAATTTCTTAAATTTTACTTAATGCCAACTCGCGCGTAGCAAATTGAACATTATACACCCCACCACACAAACCTCATTGTCAGCACCACCGCACAATAATGACACAGCTCCCATACACTGGTCGCGTCAACTATATAGCTGTGCTAAAGACATGGTTTGTGGTATTTCACCTGCTCGCCGCACTTGTGTGTAGCTCGTACATAGGGTACGCTGAAAACTAGCGACTGTGCAGACTTACTTCTGACGACACAAATTGGAATGCATTCTGAAAAACCGGCCCGAAAATCAACACGTGCCCCCCCCAAACAAAATGCAATTGCATATAATTATAACGGAGCCATAATAACATAAAGCCAATCTATAAAACACTAGTGCATCCCCGATTTCCCCAGCAGTCGAAAGCCAATATACATGTAGGAGAGACGATAAAAAACAACCAACAAGTCGATAATAGATTTACCAGACTAAAGCAGCGACAATTTCCTTAAGCAGTTCACGGCAATTCAACAACGTAACAATTGTCGAAGCGCTTTTGCTGATACCAGGTCGCACGAGTGAGATACTCGCTTTTAAATGTACGGCAGACAGCGTCAGAAATCTCCCATGTTATAGCTATTAGTTCAACTTTACAGCACTTCACTGTACACCAATGAGATTTAGTAATTTACAATATTTGCTCTCACATTCGCGGCATCATACAGAATTTCTTGAGTGGTAACGTAGCACAATTTACACGGCTCCCCTCTTTTCACATACCAGACTGACGTTTTAAGGTTACTCTGTGGTATAACATGGCATGATGACTTACAGCCGTACTGCGACATAATGCTACAATGCATCGTAATGCTACGCCGCAACACAACACCGCTGCGACGCCATGCTGTGATGTAATGTTACGCTGTGTCATAATGCTATGCTATGATGTAACACTATTCCGTGACATAATGCTACACTGTGACGTACTGACATGCTGTGACATAACGCTACTCTATGACATGATACCATGCTGTGATATAATGCTATGCTGCATACTGTTCTTTCTTGACAAACATTTGTCACTCTGACGTGGCTTTGTCTGTCCACCTTGCTTTCCCTCTCTACTGGACACAATGATATGCGTGGATTGCTTGCACTGTCTGTAAGCGTGACGTACATATTGTGACCTTCATGCAGCACTCACGCTCATTCTTGTAGCTAACAGAGGATGCATAATTGGGAGAGATTTTGCAATACATGATTACATACAAGTTTCAATCTCTAAAGCCGCTCCATTAGTTTTACACACAACAAGCACGTGAAGGATGATACAAGGGTGTGGTCTCCATCTCCTTTTAAATGCACAATCTCTTTTCGAAGATGGAAGACTCAATATTCAAGTTACTCGCTGTGAGAGTGAAAATGCCGATTTCCTAACATTCTGAACATCTAAAATAGTCACCCATGTGCACCAATACACAAGGAGGGGATTTTGCCTCGGAACTACACGTCGTTCTTGTACATCGTGTATGATATTACAGTATTTCTTCAAAAAACTTTGAAAAAGTTTTTAAAAAAAGTACTTTGCATAATCTATATCTAGCAGGTGTATTACTCATTCTAGCCTAAAACTAACCGTGTAATAGAAGTTCTAAACTCGTGATAAAATAGCAGTTAACTTTTTACAATGCTTGACACGAAATCCTGTGCTTAATACACTCATGAATCATGCCACCAATGTTAAACACCGAACACAAACGTACCTCCTCTATGAGGCTATACGCTTCACGATTTACTCACTCAGAAAGAAACCAATGCTTTTTTAGCACATAAAGTCAATTCAATTCAGGTGATAGACATAACGTGCTAATTGTGGTACATTCGGTCTGCATGGTTCCCAGCGCACGGGTTGATGGTGATTCCAATATTCCTAAGCACTTGCAATGGAGCACGCCACCTAGTGGATAAAATCGGAATCACACAGGTCAAGTATCGCTCCTCCACAGCTTTATTGTCTTGTCGTTTTCCAGAGCAGCAGAGGCAATGATGTTTTCTGTTGGATGGCAGGATGTGCACAGAACGACATCTACAAACGAGAGAGATAAAATAAATAATAAATAAAAATAACACAAATACATTCATTTCATTGTTCATTCACGATTGATGACCGATAACGTACTCGATTTCTCAAAAATCGAGAGCAATTCTATACAATTAACTAGTGCAACACGGAAACAAGATTCAATGATTATTCTTGACAGGCTTCTTCATAACAGAATATATAAAGATGCTTAAATCAAAGTTGCGTACCTGTATGCCCTTCGAGCTTTTGTACAACCTCCTTTGTTTGCAGATTCCAAATGTAGACCATATTGTCCTCCGATCCAGAAACTATCCACTACAAAATGCGAGCAAGTATATTCAGCTGGTGCTGTCATGTATCGTAATTATTAAGAAAATACAATTCCAGATATTGCACTTCTGACATGATATTAGTTAAAATTACAAAGCAGCCCTGTATCAACTTTAGGTAGTTATACATAAAGGGAATTAATAGGATGTATGGCGGACACCCAAAAAATTAACACGACTCTTACCTTTCCTCCTGTCACTGAGAAGTTGGCGAATATACAATACTTCTCATTCTTGTGTCCACTGTATGTTTTCAAACACTGAAACGTGAAGGGAACAACACCGAAATTAATGCCACATGATCAATAACGGTACAACATCGTGTGATATGGGCGTGGCAATAAACCAGTTCATCTACTCTGTAACCTTAGTAAAATGTTTAATATTTAAGGCATCTGACATTAAATCACATAACTATTAGAGTTTAGTGGGTGTGGTTTTCATTTTCACTGTTTACAATCATGGCGGGAAGTTATCCGACTTCAAAAATAAGTAAAGATTTGTAGGCACCCTTAACCAAGTGCTCAGAAATAATTTGTTGCAAATTAAAATAATTTGAAATCTATATTTATCAAGAAATCTGCAAATGTGCATACAACATGATTATGGTATTGTTGTGTGGGGAAATGCCGCGAAGAGTTATATTGACAAAGTTTTTAACCTGCAGAAACGTTTTGCGCGGTTAATTCTTAACATTCGTAGACCTTCAGACGCCCGCACTAAAGAAATCTTTTCGCAGCTAGGTTTTATGACTGTTCGCCAACGTTTTTATTACCATCGATCTCTTTTAACTTACAAAATTTTACGTAAGCAGGCACCTGCCTATCTTGACGGTTTTTTTACTTTTAAACATGAAGTGAGCTCTAGACGGACGCGTAGTGTGTGTGCAGATGAAGCGCGTTTGTATCCGCCCCGTGCACGCACTGAAATGCTACGAAAACTTTTCGGTGCGCTGCGGCATCTGAATGGAATAATTTACCTCTTGACGTTCGAGATGCCCCCACCATTTCTTCTTTTAAAGTCCGTCTAAAGAAAATCTTGCCCTATCAATAGGGCCCATTGTGCTCTACTTACCCCGTACAATTTTAGTCAAAGTATTTCAACATATTGTGTATTTATTTAATATTTAACCGTTCTGTTGCTGTGAGACGGCCATGTGGAAGATAGGTCCGCGCCAATTTATTGTGTCTGTACCTAACATGTTTTACCGTCGTTAAATAAAGTTTTTACTTACTTACTTTACAACAAATAAAAGCACAAATATCAAACAAATGCAATTCCTTCTTACCTTTCCCTTGCTGTAGTCCCACAGTTTTAGTGTGCTATCCAGTGTCGCTGCTAGGATGTACTTGCCATTGGGAGAAAACTTGACAAAGGAAACCGGTGGATTGTCATCATCTATTATAAGAATCAAGCCACCAATCAGTACTGGCAAGTGCAATACAATCACTCTTCTGAGATAAGTTGCCAGGTGTACTTCCTAATATGCCGTTAAGCTTGAATTTCGATTAATGACGAGATAAAAGTCACAACATATCTACTGCAACATTGTTCAAATTACCAATCAGGGTTTTTAAACACTGCCCCGATGCGGTATCCCAGATCCGACTGAAAGAAAAAGAGATCAAAGATAATAAAACAAATTTCAATGTGAGGGTACTTCCAAGCTTACGTTGGAAACGTGTTTTTATAGGTGACTTATAAAATGAAGTTATAGAATAAAATGCAGTATCGTAAAAACATATTAATAAGACAACTAAAGTTTGGAAATTTCAGTGGGTGTTAACATCAGTCTGGAAAAGCCTATAAAAATGTTATACTGCGGTTATGAGGCTATTTGATATTGAAAAGAAAGGTTTTGGAATGTAAATTTTTTGACTGATTGATCCAATTATCCATACTAAAGAACAAAAGTAGCTAAACATACCAAAGCCCATCATAGCTGCTAGATACAATTAGTGAGCCATCCCTGTTGAAATGTACCTGTAAGGAAAAGTTCCATTTAGAATATTATTAAGTTAAAATGTAGAAGGACCACTAGACGTTTCAAAGTTTCTCATTGCTCAGAAGGTTTTTATAGGAAATAATACTCACAGCAGAAACGGGGTCAGAGTGGGCTGGTAAAGTCTTCAAACATTTGCCTGTCTTCACATCCCAGATTCGCACACTCTCGTCAAACTACAAGAGAAACCAACAATGCGCATACTAGACGTTGTACCTTGGAGTAGCTACAGTCACAGTCAGGCCAGCCATGAAATAATACATGCAACTTATTGCAACAACATTCTACCTAATTTCTTAATAGCATAGTGTGGCACAACACAATACAAATAGTCGAACAAGTTTATATATTACAGTAGTCTGACTTCAGTACTTCTGTACTCTAGTACAAGTAACACAGTAACATACGTACTGATCCAGAAACTATTAAATTTCCTTGTGGATTGAAGTTGCAGCAAAACACATAATTGCTGTGTCCTTTTAGGGTCTTCAAGCATTTACCCTATAAAGCAAAGTTACACTCTGATTAATCCAACAAGCTAGTCAACAACAATTAATTATATCCTTAAAGCTGACATAGGCCTAATTCCCATATCTTTCAGATAGTCTCAATCACAGTTTACTAGTATTACTACTATCACCACCATATCGTGATAAAACAATAACATTTTCAGTATTTTAATATTTGCTACATTTGTATTGCCTGCCCATTTGACCTGTGCTAAGTAAATAATAGAACTCAAACGTTAAAACATAAAACTACTCTCATTAGAAACAAAAAATATAGTTGAGTTTAAGACAAACATAGCAGCATCTTCTACATCTGCAATATACAGTTCTACATAGTTACAACAAACTACAGAAATGTTTAGCAGCCATATTTTCCATTATATATGCTATATAATATATATTATATATGACATATATGCTATAACATGGAATCGAATAAGCAAGTGTAAGTGGATTTGTATCATTTACACACATCCCCATCTCAAGTTATCCACGAACAGTTTATTTTCCATGTAGCTGGTTTTCGACCAACGGCTTACGTCCGGTGGCTGCAATACTCACAGTTGCCAGGTCCCAGATCTTCAGTGTTTTGTCGTCTGATGCACTGCAGAGAAATTTGCTGTCGCTTGACCAAGCAACATCCGATATACCCTATAACAAAAACACACGTTTAGTAATGACGACACACCATAACATGATTAGGGTGTCAAGTAAGATTTGGTCCCCAAAATATAAGGAAATATGAATTAATGAGGTGTGTGAGTGTGATAGAAACATCTTTAATTTGTGTGAAAAATAAGCAGGAGGAATAGCAGGTTTTCTTTTCATTATTTATTATAGATGGCCTCTCAACACTACTCATAGATATTCACCCTACACATGGACATGACTGCATGCAACTTTATATGCTCGGACTAAACAGGCAGAATAATTACAGTTAAACAGACGTCCAAATAATCTTGACTAGTCTATGCAAAATACATTGGACGTAAATTGGCAATACACTTTCTATATTCCCCGAGATTCCTCATCTATTCCTCTGCCTTTGGACTCTGGATCGTAACAATGCTGCAATCTGGCACAACAATGCTTTAAGCAGAATTAAGTAATATAGACTTGTGATGTAAATCAAACCTACAAGCTTGTGTCCAGAAATCGTCTTCTCAAACTTGCCGTCGTAGGCACCCCATATCTTAATCAATTTATCAGCAGCTGAAATAACAAACAAATATCTAACATTGATGATTGGTACACACAAACAAAATAACAAATGATGACCAACCACACCTAGCTACTTTTATATTTGTACCTTATACTTATACATGCATCAGTTGACATGCTACCTAATCAAGTATTTAACTATGTCCTAGGGTATATAATACTATATATACTCAAGCATGCACTCACATGAGCTGGCTAGCCATTGTCCATCGGGACTAAACTTGACTGCAGATACAGCCTTTGTGTGACCAGCTAGAGTGAACTTCAATGTGTAGTTGGGTTTCTGAAATTATTCGGAAGACATTATTAATTCATACCTTATAATGCACACACATGTATGCATTTGAGCAGCATGTCTCAATCACATCACATGCAATTTAATGTAACAATTATCAGATGTAATACAGTGGATGTATTTATAAGCCCGATAGCCATCTTCATCAGGGTTCATAGTAGTAAGACACACGTTGAAATAAGGACTTATAAGACACTTTCTGGAGGCCAAAAAAAGAACTTTTTTACGCGATTTCTGATAGATCACCGACTATTAAAGTACACTAATAATATTTATATACACAATTGCACAGCAGATTTAATTATTCCGTATTATATATACAACAATTCTTACTCTAAGTCGAGAACAGTTTATAAAACAATTAAAAAATAAGGACTATTAAGCACTTTTCTAAGATTTCACCAAAAATAAGTACTAATAAGGGCCCTTATTTTATTTTTGGCAAAATAAGTACTTATAAGACTTTGGAAGACCCGCTACGAACCCTGTTCATTGGTTGCTGGCAGTGTGTGTTAACATACTCACCACCTTACTGATGGCTACAGCTGAAGGTGTCGTGGGTGTCGTTGCAGAGCCGAGCATTGATGCTGGCTTGTCATCTGTCTCTTGTTTCAATGTGAGATTGCTCATTCCTCAAGGTTTCTGTACAAAACACACATGTAAGTTCCAAACGCATGTTGTATCTAGGGCATAACTGCATGGTGTAAATAACATAGATAAGTGAATATCTGCAGGTATTCTGTTGCTGTAATCTAAGTGAAGACACTCCACTGTTATCCATATTTGCAGGCTAGGGTTAGGGTTGGCTACCATCATTCATCAAACAGTTACATATTTATTTCATCCATGTTTCTAAATTTCATTAGATTATCAATTACACAATTGTATGTTTCGCATCTAGTGTGTGACTATTGAGGTGACTTTCTTTTTAAACATTATGTACTGAAGTATTAAAGACTTAAAATATATATAACTAGAGCACTCGGAGAGCGCAGACCTCGGCCAAGGCAGCTCAATTCTGTCACTGTGAAAAATTTTATTAATTAATTAATTAATTAAATAATTAATTGGATCCACCAAAATTTAATCAATTCTAAGTTACCCCATTTCTGACCTATCCTGAAAATTTTATTATTTAATTAATTGGATCCGGATCACCAGCAAAATGTAATCAATTCTAAGTTACCCCATTTCTGACCTATCCTGAAAATTTTATGACAATCCGTCCATAACTTTTTCAGTTAGGCTGTACACAAACAAACCAACGCACAAACCCACAAACCAACAAACACACGCCGGTGAAAACATAACCTCATGCCAACCCCTTGGCGAAGGTAATAATAAATAATATTTTAAACACGATTAAATTCCAATCTATTCTAAATACCTGAAGAATTAACAAATCTTTTTAATAACCAAAAATTTAGAATCCAATCTTCCATATAATTTCTAATATAGATAGCTTTTATAGCTATAGATTTCACCATAATAAGTGAAACACATACAAACCCAAATTATGCAATCTGGGGGTGGTACTGGTTTTATTTTGAACAGCATTCATGACTATTATGTTATAAAGGGCCACATTGAAGTGAGGTATTCTATGTAGTAGCATTTTGTACAAATGGCAATAATGCAGTGGTAAATTACAAGGTATTGTACAAATTTCACAATTCAAACTTTACGAATAAACTAGCAAATATCCGCGCTGCGTATCTGATATTAAACTGTGATTTCACACAATTTTTTGATATAACTTAAAGGTATACCGTTGAGTAATTGTCAGAGTGACAGATTGACGTAACCAAATAGATGAAAGGCATTTGGATTTTATGCCACTGTAAAAGACAACTGCATCATTCGTAGCAGATTACATGTTCTGAGTCTTTGTTTCAAGTAATATATCAGTTAGCGGCAAAACATTATCATCTGAACCAAGTTATACAATCTTTACGAATCCGTAGCAACCTTATGCAATCCCGTTTACGTTTCTTTCAGGTGCCCAGATATTGGGTTGACGATGATTCACATATAATATCAAATGTCTAACATGAAATACTAGTTTCTAGTTCATAATTTTAAAAATATGAAATCCCCAAATATTGACTTAAACTTATTGTTAATGTGGCAATGGCAATTAGGATTGGCAAAACAGATTACTATTACAGTTACAATTACAGATTACAGGAGCTAAGGAGGTAAGTAACAACAGTAACATTAAGATGATATCGTAAATACTACTCATAAGTCAATCATCACCTTCGAGACGACGAGGGTACTGTTAGTGTTAGTGTTACACATCGACCAATGGTTTGTATCTAGATACAACAATATAACCAAACGGAGTAGGAGTATTACAATTTACATACAACCTACTCTTTTAGGTTACATTAACTTGTAGTTGTAATAGTTGTATCTAGTTTGAATCGTTTCCATCTCATTCTATACTTGCTAGACTACTGTACACATTACAGTGCGAGTTAGCTCTAGTACTATAGCCCGCGTACAGTTGCCTCATGGCTATAGAACATTTTATGCCAGGTTTCGTAACTGCACCTGTCCCCCAATGCTTCCACGAAAAATGGCTCACAAAACGCAAAATGATCGGGCTTTTTAACACTTATTTATGTACATGGACATATCACCTAGCTTTTTGAACACTTTCCACAACTTTAAACCATGTATTTATGCATTTATTCCTCAAAGTGCTAGCACTACTTCAAGTACTTGCGTTTCGTTTTCAAATGTTGTTGTGTACATGCGTGACGTCACCCGAAATGTAAAAAAAACACATGGGCAGCTATGGGTCGTTTCGGGTTTTCCAATCGAAACGCATGCGCAGTGTAAACATGGCGGTTAAAGTGAAATTTAGGTTCGGCTCTTGAAAATTACACTGTGCACAGCGAACTGAGGTATTACTATTAGTTTTAATAACAATGCTGGAATACTATAACTTATAACGTGAAGGTTATACTTGTTACAAAACAAGGCAGAAATACTTAGATGATTATTTTATTTGAGATATACGTAATGGACGTGGATATTCGTCCGAGCATCGGACACCTGTTCGTATGAGCTATTCGTCCGAGCAGTTGTAGCGCATGCGCTGTTCATGTTGCATTACATAAATGTAATATAATGCTAGTTTAGGGAGGCGCCTACTCCCTAAACACGCCTACTCTCTAACCCTAACCCTAATCCTAACCCCAGCACTAACCCTAACACTAACTATAAAACGACTCGGTTCTCTTATTATACTCTCGGTTTCGTATATATACGCGAGTGATAGTACCAAACACTATCTATGGTGTATAACCACATACGCAACGCATGTATGCAGGGGCGTCACAGCTGTAGGGCTGCCGTAGCAAAACGCTACAGGCCCCCAGCCTAAAGGGCATAAAATAATCAAAAATCGAAAGAGTAAATAGCATTTTAGAGCGTCTAGATTTAAAAATTAAAAACTAGACCCACCTTCAAACTTCCTACCTACGGCGCTCGTGAGGTGCGCCTGCGGCATGCAACATGAACAGCGCATGCCCAACAACTGCTCAGACGAATAGCGCATACAAACAGGTGTACGATGCTCGGACGAATATCCACGTCGATACGTAATTGTTCGGCAGTTTTTGTACAGGTACAAGATTATCCAATGGCAATGGATGGATGTCAGACTGTGTATATATTCATAATAATATTGACGTTACTCGTTAGTCACACAGCCTGGTCGGGCTAAGTGTGAGTGTACTGTAGAGCGTGTACGGTGTAGTACTAGTAGTAGTAGTACTAGTAGTACTACTAGTAGTAGTAATGGGCCTACTGACTACTGAGTACTGTAGTCTGTAGGCTAGGCCTACTGACTAGTCCATTTCAACTTGCACTGTAACTGTTCACTGTTCAGATCAATTTGAGAAGCGCGGATATAATACTAATAGCATACGCGACATCACGTTATCACTAAATAAATTGAATAAACAAACGAATTTGCAAACTGCGTTATTCCTCATACTCACATAAGCTCTCAGACACCAAAACATTAATAACAAATGAATCTTCTCCTTGTTACTTGTAGTTATAGAATTTACCATCGTTTTTAGGCGTGAGTCACAGCGCCATCTATAACGATTAGGATTCAGTACACGTTGACGATATCAATTTAGACGGCCCAACTACAGTCAGATATCTATGCCTCAACTACAGTCTATAATACACACGAACGCACGCACACATGTAGTACACACACACGCACACACACACACGAGCGCGCACACACACACACACACACGCACACACACACACACACACACACATACACACACACGCACGCACGCACGCACGCGCACGCACGCGCACGCACGCACGCACGCACGCGCGCGCCCGCTCGCCCACATTTTTATCAATGTATATGTGTTATCTATGGCCCCACATCCATATATATTATATTATATTATAGATATACATATAGATGAGGGGTTACAGGGGGCGGGGGTACGGGAGAGGGGGGACGGGAGACGGGAGAGGATGGGGCGAGAGACAGGAGAAAAGAGGACGGCAAGCTGGAGGGGAAGGAGTGGGGAGGCCAGTGGGCGGGAGGATTGACAAAAAGAGAAAGACAAAAAGAGAGAGAGAGAGAGAGAGAGAGAGAGAGAGAGAGAGAGAGAGAGAGAGAAAGAGCGAGAAAGAGAGAGAGTACCGGTATATACTATAAGTAGAGAAAAATAAAAGAAATCCATAGCACGAGAAATAAATACATGAGAAAATACATTGTACAGGATTAATACATTATTACGCAAACTGTCAGAGAAACCATGGAGATACTAATTGTGACATTCAAAAAAAGAAAATGCAAAATATAAAGGATCCTGGAGGTGTTGAGGGAGGGAGGTGGGAGGAGAGGGGAGGGAGGCGAGAGGAAGACAACCTCCTGACCCCCTCCTCATATATAATAATTATATATATATATATCAGAAGTAGATAGGAATAGTAGGGAAATAGGGAATACCGGTAGTAGAATAGTTTCCTATTATCTACTTCTGATATATATATATATATGTGTGTGTGTGTGTGTGTGCGTGTGTGTGTGTGTGTGTGTGTGTGTGTGTGTGTGTGTGTGTGTGTGTGCGCGCACGTGTGTGTGCGCGTGCGTGCGTGCGTCAGTGGCGTAGCTAGGATTTTTCAGCGAGGGGGGACTGGGGGGGCCTTACATTTTCGTGGGGGGGCACAATATATAACTTTTCTTTGTATTATACTGTTCTAACGGCATTGTTTTTAATTCAATTTTTTTTATCAAGCATGAATTTTCAGAGGGGGGTACCTGAGGGGGGCACAGAAAATTTATGGGGGGCACGTGCCCCCCCCCCAGGCCTCCTCGTAGCTACGCCCCTGGCGTGCGTGCGTGCGTGCGTGCGTGTGCCTGTGTGCGTTCAGCGACTTCAGCCATGTTGAATCTGAGTGCTGTAACGAGCACACACGTTCATGCTGTCTTCGCCGATGTTTCTATAGTGTAGTGCTTGTTGATGTATTTCAACCTTGAAACATGTTACCCTGTTTAACGCGATCGAGCAGTTCTTCATATTTTCGCCACGTTGTTATTTCTGGAATAGGTAATTAATAATAGCTTCTTAAAATTAACGACGTCAGTTGAACTAGACTGTAGACAGTCGAACTCAATCAATCGGTCATGAGTCAGTCAGTGCGTGTGAAAAATAATCAAAACAATGTCAATATACTTTAGGCCTAGTGTCGTGATTAATAGGCCTAGTGAATTGTCAATGTCAATTAATAAAGCTAGATTAGTACTAGTAGATATTTCGGAGCTAGTCTAGAAGACATGACCCGGCCATTGTGTATTGTATTGTAGTCGTAGACATGAAGTAGGGTATTGTGGGACATATGTATCATTGTATGTCTTCTAGACTAGGGCCGATATTTCTTAATCTTAGAGTTTTAATATTACATGGTCAGAAACATTTAAAACATCAGAGTGGCTATATGCCGGCAGCCGGCATATATCTGACGGCTGCCGGGCACGGTCTTCGATTTCCTAAATGCCCGGCAGTTTTTAATTTTCAGCGTTATCTCAAGTAAACAAGGGTTAGGGTTAGGAACTGCCGGGCATTTAGGAAATCGAAGACCATGCCCGGCTGCCAGGCATATAGCCACAGCGTAAAAACATCGTACAAAAGTTCACCGTATTTTGGTTGTGGCCCCCTATTGAACCCTAGATTAGAATAGCATCAGATTATAAAATTTCCAGATCACTATTTATTGGTTATGACTTAGTTTATCAGTTATGTCATACGATGCATTGGTAATTACTGCATGATACATTATTATACTTGTACGTATATATTTTGAGGTGTAATGTATTCCTTCGGAGATACAGATTTTTCTGTAACCAGT
This sequence comes from Priapulus caudatus, assembly GCF_000485595.1. Taxonomy (NCBI): domain Eukaryota; kingdom Metazoa; phylum Priapulida; class Priapulimorpha; order Priapulimorphida; family Priapulidae; genus Priapulus; species Priapulus caudatus. The sequence goes on along the minus strand of NW_014577125.1, from coordinate 238,194 downwards.
GACAGTGTAACAGGCAGCGCCACTCGTAAAAGTGCTATTGTAAAATGTATAACTAATATTAATAAGCTAAAGTACTATAAATATGTATTTTTAGGTACTGTTTCGTCACAGAGTAAGAGCCAAGTGAGTCGGTTCCCAGGTGTTGTCTATGGTATCACAGCAATTGAAGAAAGCTCCAGTGAAAGGTCGAAATGTAAAGTCCTTGATACTACTGTCGCAGAACTCTCCGAGACATTTAGTTCCCTGTTAGTGGGCAAGAACGACAAGGCAGCACGATTGCACAAACTGCCATTATATTATGGACAAGTTGAAATGCCTACAAGCACCTTTGTAGCAACACGTGGGACTACTAAACTGCGCTGCTACGGAGAAACATCACAATTTAAGTATGAATGTCCGACAGCACCTAAGACAGTCGTGCCAATAATATACACTGTGCCTGGCGCAGAGGTGACTGAGAAGGAGGTGCCTGGTGTTGCAACTGAGGAAAAGGTGGAGCCCGTTCGTTCGGACGTGTCACTAGAGATGCCGCAGAGGCTGCCGGTGGAGGAGATTATCGCCAAGGGCAAGATGCCGTGCGGGATGATAAAGATTAGGCGTTCAAAAATGAACAAGCATAAACTGAAGAAGCTGAAGAAGAAGATGCGATTTGCCTACCGAAGGGTGCGTCTGTCATTACAGTTGCACTGGTATTTTTTGGATGGACCATAGAAGCAGCTCGAGAAAAGCAATTTGGTTTACTGAACATTGCGCATTCAAACTTTACGAGTTATAGCATTTCTGATGTGTCCATACCTCAGCTACCAACAAAGTCGAGGTTATGAATGATTTTAATACATATTTATTCATGTCAACAGGTGAAGCAGAAGCGAATAAAGAGAAAAGAGAAAGCCTTGCAGAAAGAACTAGCATTGGTGCTACATGTAAGTTATAAATATGCTTACGAGTGTTTATGTGATACAGCCTATTTTCTGTTATATACTGCATATTTGTGAACCATTTTCTAAACGAATATTGTCAATGTCATCAAAGGTAATTCAGCCAGAAGTGAGAAATCGCAAACAGTAGTAGCACCCCCAATTCTGCATTGCAGTAATCAAGATTATATATACACTCGGGGTTCAGAAATTCACAAATTTTATTTAAAAAAAATTCAACCTTATGGTAATAAGGATAGTTTTAATAAATTGTAACACAAGTCACTAACATGGGAAAAGATTCACTTTGAAATTATTTAACGTTTTATTATTTGCTGTATTATCACAGCCAGTTACAATGTATATTTACTTACAGGGGGCAGAGGAGTTTGATGCAGAGCAACATGTGAAATCCACACTGAACAAGTACAATGATGTCGTCTACTGGCAGAATAACCCTGTGAAGGGGAAACGGTTGCGGATGCCACCAGGCTTTCAAGTCATACCTAAGCCTCCAGTGCAGTCGTACGAGTGATGAAACGGTCAGCTCATTTACAAGTGGGGTATAATTTGAATTAAATATTTGTGAACTCGAGAAAAAATAAAAAAATGAATTAAGTTGCTATAAATTATTTTGTTTATTGTATTTTTGCAAATGCAAGCTGTACTTACACCTGTTGTGTGGGCGTGCGTGTGCATGCGTGTGTGCTGTATCTAACACACGAACACTGCGTGAACAAATTGAAACAGTTTTTTAATATTTCATTCGAATTTACAATTTTTTAATAATGCTGCTCAACAATAGTAAAACATGCCTTACATTTGTTGCCAGTTACTTCATCTATTACTAATCAGAAAATACTTTTTGTTCTAATCCAAAGTATTAATTAAGAATGTGACACTTTTGTATTATATCTGCACTTATCTGGAATGAGTTGGATTTTTTCCCGAGGTCAACTAGATATTATTGCTACCTACATTTTCGATCACTGGCGACAATGGTACCAAGTTCACTTCATCTACACAGCAATACCTCGTCACTCGGGCGCTATTTTACCCCGTTATTTGCCATGCCTTCTTAAAGAATTTCTCACTAAAAGACCTAACTGGCAGTTCACTTTCCAAAAAAACAATCGGTCTTTTGTATTCACCAGCTAAGCAGCTTCTTGGAGTTCTGATGCTTCACCATGTGTACGCTGATACTGCTGACAACCTCATCAGCGGTCTTGTTCTGCCCGTAGTAGTCGAGGAACTCCCCATCCGGATTTATGAAATACATGATGATTGTATGATCCACCTAAACACCCAAGAGAAGCCATTAGCAAGTAGTGCCACAAATTTTGCTTGCTGTTTGTGGGTTTGTTTGGACAATTTTTGTCACCATTAGAAAATCATATACAAAGCTCAAATGTTACACGTACACATATATTATAACGACACAGGAATGCACACATATCATAAGAATAGGAATGTGTAAGATGAATTCATTTGCAGGCATTACTTATATAAGTGCTTACAATGTAGTCATCGTCATCATCTCGTGGTCCTGCACTGTAATACACTCTATACGCACGGCACACCTCTTGCAGCTGTTCTTTTGACCCAGTCAAACCAAGTAGTTTTGGAGAAAACTCTGTAAAATGATGTACCGATTATACATTTCAGCAAATATAATGATACAAAAAGAATAAGGGATATGCTAATAAAGTTTATCTCAGTTAGATCCAAATTAAGTTAAAAATCGAACTGATGGATCTAACTGAGATAAACTTTATTAGCATGTGAGCCATAGAGATCCGATGAAATTATTCAATCAAATAAGGGATATGTTTTTAGTTCTTTTGTTGTGTAAAACAATATTTTCATAACTTTTAGAAACTTGTTTCTTCATCCTAATATACTAAATTCATCTACTATGATAAACAGGGGTGGGACGGTTTATTAATATATAGTTGTATTGCAATACAAATCTTGATGATATATGTATCGATACGTTTGACTATTTGTGACACACATGTCATGATCAATACTCTACTGAATAAAATTATATCATTTGGTAACATAGTTTCGTCAGAAAACAAACAAAGCATGACACAATTTGCAGTTCAATAGCAGTTGTTTACTAACTGATACTGATTTGTAAGCATTCATGATGGGTAAAGAACAAGTTAAGTATATACTTTGCTAGGTAGTTTCTCTTGAAAGTATCTCAGTATGTATCGTATCCTGATACGCGTCATATATCGCGAGTTACCTGTATCGCCCCACCTCTTATGAAAGATACAATTAACTTGCTTGTTATTACCTTCAACATATTGCTTCACAGTTGCCACATCATCCCTATCTGGATCTACTGTTATGAAAAGTGGTGTAACACCTGGTATATTCTCCATCGCCTCTGTGGAAAAACAAGGGAGTTTTATGTTAGTGAAATAGAAGAGGATGAACATTTTCTATTCCTATTGCTTACTCTTTACTTTTTCTCACCTGTCTACATCTCTATCCCTCACTCATTCGTGCATTGTCTTTTTTTCCAACTCACTTTGGAATTGTGCATTGCCATGTAAAAATATTTTTAACACCACTTCAAAACATTATAACATTTATATTACTAATTACAAACCTAAGGTTTAGATGATCAGTTTTTCCACAAAAAGAATATTATATACTTCCTGTTACCTGTCATGAGTTGCCAAATTTTCACCATTAAGAATTCTTAAATATGCACAACGCACCTATCTTATCTACCACCTCACACATCTTCTCAATCTCATCTGGACAGATATCCGGGCAATGAGTGAAGCCAAAATACAGTAACATCCACTGGCCGAGAAAGTCTTTACTGGATCGCGGCTTGCCATGGTGATCGATTAGGTTAAAATCGCCACCAAGCTTTGCCTTGCCTAGTGAACGCTTTCGCTCTTTATCTATAGCTGAAAAACAACCCATAATGCTTATTATTTCTCCCCTCCCTCTGCAATATCATCATGGCAATATCATCATGCCATTATCATCATGGGCAATATTTCTGAAGCACAGATTTGATGGATCTACCCTCTCACTCTCAGTACCAAGTGCAACTATGTAACTATAAGAAACTAAGCAACAAAGTAAATCAGGGTTCACTACACATGCCCTAAAACCATACTCTTTGACAGACAGATCTTTCCGAGCCACGTACGTGCTTAGTGGACTTACCCTCTCACTCTCCGTGTCCAGAGCGGATGTTGCCTCGTCGAGAATGAGGATTCGTGGCTTCCTCACCAGGGCACGAGCAATGGCAACCCGCTGCTTCTGGCCACCGGACAGCTGAGTGCCCTTCTCACCCACCATCGTATTGTATTGCTGAAAATGATGACAGCAGCAAGGAGATAGCGTGTTAGTTTACAGGCACGGAAGTGCAATATATTCCACACTAGATTTGCAGTGACAGTGAAGCAGCAACATGAAGCAATTCCTTTCCTCCCGCCTTCCCTATTCTATTCTTCTAAATTTATGCCCTATTGTGAACAGTTACAACTACACAACACCAAACAGGGTTGCTAGCTGAATTCTGTATTTTTTCTTCATTCTCTCATTTTATTCATCTTTGAAAATGCCGGAATCGCATAATATAATGTTTCTCGGTGACACTTCAGGTGGCGCCACTGCACGTACGTCTGGAAGAGAGACGATGAAGTCGTGTATGTTGGCGATCTTGGCTGCTTCTTCGATGACAGCCATCGGCAGCTCCTCCTCCACGCCATAATTGATGTTGCTGCGTATAGTGTTGTCGAATAGCACCGGCTCCTGACTGACAATGCTGATAATGCTGCGGAGCCAGTTGATGTTAATCGTTCGCAGGTCCTTGCCGTCAATAAGCTATGCAAGAAAAGACATAAAATGCAACCATGCACACTTCCTGTTCTTACGACTTGATCGAATTTTAATTTTTTGAAAATTAAGAATTTAATTAATATTAATATCGGATGCGGGAATTTTGGATTTTTTAGTAAATGAAATAAATCATCAATGTTAATATAATATATATATATATAGAACAAGCTTTCTAGATATCTCTTCCTGCCAAGTCTGAGGCTACTGAGACTATAGTGGTTTATCATAAGTGTAATATGTGTAAGAAAATAATTCCCTAGATGTCAGTCTAGCATAGAGGGTATAGAGGAAGAAAAAAGGCCCAAGTTT
>NW_014577125.1:221310-233082 GCF_000485595.1 Priapulus caudatus | reverse complement strand
AATCGATACGCTGATGTTCGGAGGATGGGACGCCATCCAAAACACCCTACAACGGATCGCCGTACGAAGAGAATCACCGCAACAGCACGGACGTCCGCAAACACAACTCAGAAGGACAAAGCCGAAGTCTTTAAAGCGGCAGGATGAAGGTGTATACGGATCGAAAAGGCAATATGTCCAGACAGAAGTCTGGTGATATAAAATTGTGAAAACCGGTTGCTCCTGAGAGAAGGGCATAGGAAAAGTCCGACCGACAAAAGCCGTTTGGGCCTAAACCCCTCGTTGTGACGAAGAGAAATGAGGATCGATGGTAGGACAGGCAGAGCGTCATGGAGGGCAGGAGGGACTGGTAACCAGAAAAATCGATACGCCGATTTAAAACGCTAGAACGGCACCTCCACGACGTCCAGGAAAAGACGTCCCGACGTCAGTGCGGCAAGTATAAAGGAGAGGAGGGAAGAGCTGTGGGTTTACACAAGCAATACGAGGGATCGGACCAGACGATGCCGCCGACCGAGAGGGGGCCACGTGTAGTGCGGACGAGCGAGTCGGCTCCAGTAAGAGCGCTACGCTGAGAAGGCTGCAAAGAGCAGAGCTGCGAGCGAGACGAGGGGGAAGGGGTGAGCGTCAGGCACTCCAGTATAGGAGTGGTTTAAGTGAGGCGGACTCGATACCATGGCCTGTAAGTAGTACGGAACGGAATATTAGAATGACGAATGTATGAGATATTGCCTAAATCATCAAGCTTACTGCTGGAAATTACCGTTTTTGTTAAAAAAAAAATTGCGCTCATTTAATTTTAAATAAACAAATAATCCCCCAGTGTTTTATATCATTATTTTGTATGGCATAGACATTCTGTCAAGTTGGGAGAGGAATGTGTATGTAACAGCCCTAGTGTTACGCAAGTTTTGTATCGATGCTAGACCTCTATTCGGCAGATGTGACGCATGCGTGAGCGGAACTCAATCGACGAAAATAATAGAAAGAAAGGAAGGCAGCGGGATGGAGATTGGAGAACAGAAAACGAAAGTGTCTATAAAATGCTTCGAGTTCAATGTATGGTTTGAATATCAATCCAAATCAACCCAAACAAATAAGAACATTACAAGAGAGAGAGAGAGAAGAGAGAGAAGCTAGAGGTGTTGTGTGGTGAAGAGAGAGACTAGAGTGTGTGATGAGAGAGAGAGAGAGTAGAGGAGAGAGAAGAGAGAGGAGAGAGAGAGAGGAGAGAGCTTATGAGGTGTGTGTGGTGTGTGTGGTGTGCGAGAGCAGAGAAGAGCACAGAGAAAGAGAGAGAAAGAGAGAGAGGAGAAGAGGAGAGAGAGAAGAGAAGAGAGTAGAGACGAGAGAAGAGAGAGAGAGAGAGAAGAGAGAAGCTAGAAAGGTGTGTGTGTGTGTGTTTGAGAGAGAGCGAGAGAGGGAGAGAAAGAGAAGAGAAGAGAGAGAGAGAGAGAGAGAGAGAAAGAGAGAGAGAAAAAGAGAGCTAGATGTATGCGTGTGTGTGTGAAAGAGAGAGGGAGAGGAGAGCAAAGAAGAGGAAACGATGAAAGGATAGAATGACAGCAGTGCATATATTGTATATTTACGAGCACAATGCCAGCAGAGCGTCCCGTTCCGGCAATCATCGCGTGTACGGCAAGTCGCCACAATCACATGAATGTGAGTGTGAAGCAGATAAGGTCTGAAATGTCTCTCCTGACCTCGGGTTTGACTGGACTTCGTTTAGCTATTCTGACATAACAACCACCTAACCCTGGTAACTATCCAACCATTATTAGGCCCTTTGTCATGGCCATGGGGGGACCAAGCAAACAAATTAAGTTATCGGGATACTGCCCGTTTATAAACGATTGTTGACAAACACATGTTAATCATCATTTTACGGTCACCAGGAGCGACATGTACGGATTTCATACGTAAAATACAAATACTATATTTACTATACCCGGCTATATCGATGGAATGACGATTCACTAGCATCACAAACTCTGGACCTGGTCACGTTCAACGAAACATTTTGCTTTGCTGCAGTTTCTTGAATAACAGATTTACTTGAATGTAACGTCCGTAAAGACTGCCAACGACAAAATGAAACACAGCGCCTAATGCCATTAGTTAACATTACAGCTCTAAAATATACTACCAAGTAGACGCAGTATTTCAGTAAACAGATAGCTAGCTCTGGTATGGCTTGCTTGCTAGACCGTGTAAAAAAAACACCAGAATGGGCGCAGACATTTCTATATACAGCGCGCCCTCTATTCACGTAACTTTTCGCATTTTGATTGTTTAATTTTTACATTTGTTATTTCTAATCGCTTAATTTATTAGGTTTTATTCTTTACTTGTAACTTTGCTTCTTAATTTAGTTATTACTACGTAGTTAGCAGTTTATTGTTTATGCATCAGTGTATACATACACATAATAATATTATAACTATATACATATACCAGGAGAATAGATAATAGGGAATCCCTAATTATCTACTCTTGATATACATATAATATATATTAATAGTATATATATGATATAATAAACAGCATAATAATTATACTATTGTATTGATATCTATAGATATGATATTTACAATATGATATAATGGTTTCCCACCACCTTCTGATGAGGCTGTGTTAAGAAAGATATGTCACAAGAACAGTATGCCATCAGCAGTGACTGGTGCAGGACTTTCGAGAAAGGCATTTGATAATATAAAATTTCAATCCCATGAGTCCCTACCTCCTGCAAAAGCTTCATGCATTATCGTCTTAGGCAGGAGTGTGTACAGGGGGGGGGTCCAGGGAGGTCCGGCCACCCCCCCCACCCTGCTCCGCGCAGAAAAAACGCATCTAAAAGAGGGGTCTAATTTTAAAAAAATTCTGGAGAGGCCCCCAGACCCCCCCCCCGATCCGCCGATGCTAAGCCAAGTATTTGGGTACCTGGGTTTAGAAACACCCCTGGAGACAAATCCCTGGACACAAAAATAACACATCAGAAACAAAAAGAAGAAGCAAACAATGAACGCTAACACTAGGGGAAGCGGGACAGACAGATAAAAGACAGGAGGAGACCGGAAGGAATAAAAGGAAACCCCTGTCTAGGCCAACGCCATCGACAATTTGAACTACCTGAACAACTATCCGAGAGCCAGCTACCATAGCGTTAAAGTTAGAATCGATCCCAGAGTCAGCAATGGAAGCTGCATGGCTAATGCTGACGAAATTAAAGCTAAATCCCCACAAAGATCACTAACTCGGGGAGCCTATTCTAATTTAACAATCTTTAAATGAATAACAGAATTTAGAGATTAGAAATATACTTGCCAAAAGCCTCCAATAGGGAGGCTTTTTCGTGGTCAAAATCCATCTGTGCCATAGTGTGTTCTAGGCGGCTAGGTCACTGGGGTAGTGCGCCACGCGAGACTTGAACGTAATGGGGCGTGAGGCACAGCGTACATGTGTGTGGTGGAGTTTGTGTGTGTATGTGATGCGTGACGTGCGGGCGTAGTGCGTGATCGTATGGCGTGAGTGCACTGAGCGGTGGATCGCGATCTAAGAGCCGAAATGAGAAAAGGGGAAAGAAAATGAGAAGAGCGAGAGTGAGAGCGACAGAAGAGGGGAAGGTGAGAGCGAGAGAGATGTCACAATATAATGAGAGATAGAGACAGAGACAGAGAGTGAGAGAGAGGGAGAGAGAGAGAGAGAGAGAGAGAGAGCGAGAGAGAGAGCGAGAGCGAGAGCAGAGAAGAGAGAGAAGAGAAGAGAGAGAGAGAGAGAGCCGCGCGCGAGATAAAATAATAGTGACATACTAAACCACTGTCGACCCAACGTTGGATCATCGGTGGATCATAGTTGGCAGAGTGTTAGCCACTTGTTGGCCCAGCGCTGGCACGTCGCTCGACCAGGCTGGACATACTGCAGCAGCTTCTGTCAATTCTAGGGAGTTTCATGCATGGCAATTTATATCATGAGGTATCAGACTGCAATAATACACACAATAAACATCAATGCAAAATTATCTTTAATTTAGGTGACCAATTTATTCCGTGTGACATTATAAATGCATGTTTCTTACACTGCATTGACTGAATCACATAATAATCAATACAAATAAGATTGTCTTAATTTGAAAGCATCCGATTTTACCTTAACTATTTCATAGGATATAAAAGCCAGCAAGTTTCAACTTTATATTGGCATTATCTTGTTATTTGCTCATAATTTTCAACAGGAATGTTTGCAATATGACTTCAGATTTCAAACTAATTATGTAAAAGAACACGAGTTTTGAAAATTATTTTATCATAAATACATTTGGTAACAAAGAGAATAAATACTCATTTATCAATAGGATAAAAAGACTAAAGAACCATCATAAATTAAACCATTTAAATGATATCATTGTATACACAGCAGACGGTACTGTCAAGGGACTAATGTAGACGACACAAAGAAACATACAACCAATGGTCGCACCAGAGATTGCTGGACACAGGGCTGATATGTCCCTGACGGACGAGCTAAGGCACCCTACGGGGGCATTATTCACTCCCATTGCGAGAACGGGAAACACTTTAGGTGGGTCAATCAGTAGGCTATCTAAAGCTCGGCGCACACGTGAGTAATTTTACTCAAGAAAAATGATGCATGCGTCAAAATACTCAACGAAAATCCGCCGCACATGTGAGTATTTTGACGCATGCATCATTTTACTTGAGTAAAATTACTCACGCGTGCGTTGGGCTTAAGACTGTTAAGTAGCTCAATAGTTTACGTTTGAAAGTGATATGTGGCATGCAGGGAAGACAGAAGTATGCTCTTAGCAACTCTTACACTAACGTGGAAGCCTTTGTTGTATATGATTCAAGTTCAAGTAATAAATCAACATTCATAAACATAGTATACTTCGTTGCTATCCTTACAAAAAACTAGAGGGGTCTAAATTTTTAAAATTTGAACGTTTAAATTGGCATCATTAGCGTTTTTAACAAGAAATGATTGTATCGAGATATTCTAATATATATCCTCCACTATCCTGATTGCTTTCATAAGTTGCAGTGAAGCAACAAGTGTGTGCATAAAAAGCAAAGAACGATTGCAGGCTGTAGCCACCTGCCCAAGTCTGGTAAGACTAAGACTAATGGATGGGACTATTATTTTAAGCTTATGAGGTAAAGTGAATGAAATAAGGCAAGATAAGACTTGCCCGCCTTCACGTAGCATATACCTTAGCCAAGAACATAAACATGCTACACCTAAAATACTTCATCTTCATAATGGTTGCTTTCCTTAACAAAACAGTTGTGCCCAACAGACACCAACACATTCGATTCCGTAACCAAGTAATATAAAATGTGACTACCAGCACCAAGCTAGGATTTGTGTCACAATTACATCATAGTAAGATCACGTCACCAGAGCAGATGCTATCCCTATCATCTATGCATCCCTTCATATGAGGTTAGAAGGGATATGAAGTTCCTTATATTTCCTCATATGAAGCTCGTATGAGCAACAGTAGCGAAGCAAACCCGTTGCAGATGGATACGCTACGTAGGTAGACCTAAGCCAGACGTATGACGGTGATCAGCGTCTCTCTATGCGCTGGTTCTTCGTCAGTGAGAAGTAAAGGCTGCCTGCGTCAGCGAGCAGTTCGCGTGGACTGCCGACCTCAGCGATGTGACCATCCTCTATCACAGCGATCTTATCGGCATTCTGGACTGTCGACAGTCTATGAGCGATGATGATGCAGGTCCTACCCGTGCGGGCGCGGTCTAGGGCCTCCTGCACCAGCTGGTGGTGAGAAACAAACACAACGTTATATTAAGCACAAGCAGCGGGACTCATGTGTAGTCCCACGAGTAATCACAACACCCAGTCATAGCTAGACCCTACAACACCCAGTTTAAATAGACATTGGGCGTTTAATGTACTGAAATCACTATGTCAAATTGTCTATAAATAACACATAGAGGTCAACCTAAAATAGGCTTCCACCCTAAAATAATGTCAATAATTAAATCTATTATTTTGATAATTAATTGTTATCGCATCCAATAACATGATTTGAACTAAACTTTTTTTATTAGCCTGAAATATATATATGTTACCTGCTTGCTTCTCCTTCTTGAGAAAATGCATCCCAACATAGATGCAGCCAGCAACTCCAGCTGTTATTGCTACACTCTTCCATGTGATCGGCTGAAGCACAAATTAAGCACAGAACTGTACTCATTGCTTGACAAGCACATTACTGTCGTAAATCAAACAAACAAAAAGATTTGATACATCACGATCTTCACCTCAGGCTAGAAATACTTACACTTTTACCCTTTCCTGGTATTTTTCGTTTAGGAAGTTCTGTAGAATAAAACCTGTAGCCTTTCTGTAATAAAATAAAGTGATAGAATTATTGTAATTTTTAGCTAACCTCACATAGCTGCAGCTTGTAGCTGCATCTTTGGAAGATGTGGTGTGATGGACTGAGTAGAGTGGTTTGATTGTTTCGTTAGCGATCTACCATGTTTACGACTTTATTGACAGAGTAAATGTGGAACTTACGACGCAGCCATACTGTGGGTCGTAGAAGCGTAGCAGCAGCTGCGTGATGGTACTCTTGCCGCATCCCGACGAACCGACGAGGGCCACAGTCTCACCCGCCTCTATGTGCAGCGTGACCCCGCGTAAAACCTGCACGTCCGGGCGGCTCGGATAGCTAAAGTGCACCTTGTCAAAATGCACCGCGCCTTTCCCGTCCGGCTACAAGATGGACAATGCTCACTAGACACACGTGCTTGCATATTTATTGCAATATTGCAATAGTACACAGGGGTAGAAATCAACTTTTGAACAAGGGAAACGAACTCCCTGCCCTCAAAAAGAGGGAGTCCGCAGCAAAATGTGGGAGTCCGTAGTCTGAAGCTCAAAATTGAAGATTTGCTGAAAAAATACGGTAATTCCGCGATACCGTGTTCTGGAACGAACTAGTTAGTATAGCAGAATTTCCAGGGAGTCACACGGACTCCTGCATATGTCAAATCAGGGAGTCCGACAGTAAATCAGGGAGTATTTGGCTCCGGACTCGCGTTAATTTCGCACCCTGGTACATATTGCTGCATTTATGTATAGTATAGTTTTAGTATACATGTATGCATGCAATGCCATGCATCGCCTTCTCATTATTAGCTAAGATATCGATTGAAAAGCTAAACTTTTATATCTTTTATAACTTTTAGATCTGTCTTGATCTATGTCATTTCTCAATCTCTCCAAAAGCACCTATGAAAGTACATTATCTTTCTTGAGCAAGTACAAACACGAGTCATACGTACAGTCAAGTACCACTAATTTGATGAACAAATGTAGCTCACTTTTACTTTCTTTATAGATTGCTAGCACTATTGGCTATTAAAAACCTGAATGCACTATTAATTGTCGTTCGATTTATTGAATACCAGCAACAATCACGTCTGTTTCTCAGTCTCAATAGTAACTAGACAGAGGGCACTCAAAGAGAGTGCATACCTCTGCGAGCGTGTAACATGTATACATGTGTATAACAGCTGGCTCGCTGCTGGCTGCTGCTGACTGGACGCCCTGAGGCAAGCTGGTGCTGAATCGATCGCGCCAACGCGTGTAACATGTATACATGTGTATAACAGCTGGCTCGCTGCTGGCTGCTGCTGACTGGACGCCCTAAGGCGAGCTGCTGCTGACTGGACGCCCTAAGGCGAGCTGGTGCTGAATCGATCGCGCCAACGCGTGTAACATGTATACATGTGTATAACAGCTGGCTCGCTGCTGGCTACACACACACACGAACACGCACACGAATACACACACAAACACACACACAAACACACACACGAGAGCGATTTCATTACCTACCTGCAACTCCGTTGCGCGGAGGTAATTAACCGTTTACAAAACAGTTACTCTGCAAAGGTAGGTGCTACACCGTTCAGTCACGTCTTTATACAACAGCTTGCTATAAGCTCACCAGTTTTATTCCCATTGGCGAGAAGCTGTCGATAGTAGGCTCTTGTGCAATCAGACCAAATACATGAGCAGCAGCCAGCTTGGCCTTACTGTAGTCAGGGAGAAAGGAGGATGCCTGGCCAACGGATATGCCACAAAATGCGATGGCAAAAAACACCCTGAAAGCGGAATGAACGGTAAAAACACGCCAGAACAACCTAGCTAATATGCTTCTCTCTAAACATTACATTGCAGGGTGTGTCACTCGGATTGTGTGCATCTATTTGGCAATTGTTGCCAAACATGGCATGAAGGAACAAACACAAACAACCACTGCCTTGCTAAAATATAGTTCGACAGTTTAAATGACACTTAGATGGTTCTACAATTAATGGAGTGGTGAGCTTTCTGATAGTACTTAACAAGGCATGCTTATCAAAGTGAAGGTTTACCTATACACCTCCTCTGGCAACATTTCCTCCTTGCCCACTAGGTATGAGCCAAACCAAAAGGCAAATCCATAGATGAGGAATATGACGGATTGACTGAAGGCAAAAGCTAATGCATAAACTTGCGCCTGTACTTTTGCTTCTCTGAAAATACAATTCAGATTGAATACAACGCTTCTAGACATACATGCAGCAGCAGCTCTGGTAGGGTGAGTGCACTTGGGAACTACAATGCTTGTGCAATTACATATTAGTTACTCACTGACCCAATGACTGGTGCAAGACAAGCATATACCATTAGGAAGCCATGTTAATGCAGTGTGTAAGAAACATGAAATCCAACTCACTTGAAAGGAAGATTTAACATATCACAGTACGTGTCGTAGAATGTTCTCTCTCTAGTCAGACATTGTACTGTTCGGATGTGTTCTACAGCTTCAGTTGCAGTCTGTAAAACAAACGTTCGCGAAATGAACGGTATTTAGCATATATATCTATTGGCAGCAAATATCTTGCAATTCCATTCAAAAACATGGTCCCTCCAGAAAAGGCCACTCCTTTTCAACATTCACTTACATTTCCTGCTTCCTCCAGTAGTTTAGAGTCTCTTTTCTGGTTACCCATGACAGCTTTCATCTGAAGCACACCAGCTACTGCCAGGATAGGTATTGTCCCCATGATTACTAGTGCTAGCTTCCATCCGAACGCAAACGCTATAGTAACGCCAGCAACCATAGTTATAACTGCCTGCAGAGCAGTGGCCAGACGGATTCCAGTGGCCTGTAAAAAACAAGAGCGTGCGAATCATTTACAAAAGTTCGCATCAAGTTCAGTCGCTTTATACTGACCAATGCGTCAGACTGGCTAACGTCAAGGTGAATGTAAGAGAAATGCATACATAGTAAAACAATAAAGTTAGGTAGCAGTGAAAATAATACACGGGGGCTCGGGGCGATTTAGCCCCCGAAATGCCAAAAAGAGCCCCGGAAATACCAAAAAGAGCCCCCGTAAATTTGCATAGAGTTCAATGCAAACCAAATTTTAGAGTGCTATTTTCATGCACGCGAGCTTGAAAAGTAGCCCCAGAAAAATACATTTTAATTTTTTCCCTGTTAGGTAGTGCCGTGCAAGTCTCACCCCTTTGATCATAGGTGCATCAGTGGCCAGCCGCGTAGTCAGCTTGCCTGTGGAGTGCTTTGGATCATCAAACCATCCCATGTCTTGACGCAGGACATTGGTGAACGACTGCATCCTGAGCCGCATTGTAAGCTGCTCCCCAGATGTCCCAAAGAACACACTCTGTGCAAAACAGTCGTGCCATTCGGGATCATTAATAATTAGAGTTAAATGTGATGGTTTGCAAATGGCATGCACCATTACGTTAAACAGGTCAGTGTTTACCGTCTGATACATCTATTAAACTTATTTAACAAGAGCAATCAGAGATAGCAAACCTCCGCCACAGCGTAACAGTCCTCCCATCTTGCTGGTACACCCAATATAGTTTGATGCAATTTTCAGAAATTTGGGGAAAGAAAGGAAAAAGATCCAGAATTTCTTTTTTAATGAATTTTGAATGCATCCGAAGTCTTCCCCACAAAAAAGGGCAAAAATCCTGGATCCAGATCTGGATCTGGATCCCCACCAAAATCTAATCGATTGGTTCTTGGCCCAATACCAACCCGTACAAAAAATTTCATCAAAATCCATTTGTAACTTTTTGAGATATCCTGTTGACAGACAAATTAAACAAACCAACCAACAAACAAACAGGGGCGAAAACAACCTCCTTGGCGGAGGTAATAATTAAGTTAGGAATCTCAGTTTAATCGTACATGAACCTACTCACAGAGAAGAAGTAGCACGATCCCTGCGCCACACCCAGCACCAAGAACATGAGGCTCCAGAAACGCGCCTCCTTCAGCAACTCATCATCATCATCCTTAATCCCATAAACCTACAAAATGTAAAGGTTTAGCAGTAGCGGTAGTATATATCAGTATTGCTATAAGCACTCGGTTGTCAGCCATAAAAATGCAAGAACTGCCCATGTTCAGATGTCAGTGGGACAAGCATATATATATGTGACCCATCACCATAAAACGTATCTTAATGACCAAATTTTGTAGTCGCTTTTGGTTTTGCTTTTGGTTTTGGTTTTTGGGTTATGCTAATTTTTGGGTTATGCTTTCCGGAGCTAATGAGATCTCATCTTTAAAATGCAACCGAATTTTTCAAAATAGGATGATATTTTACTAAAATATTGTATAATGAAATACACATATTACCTTGAATATTTCACTGTAAAAAACAGCAAACAATGGCATGGCAACACCAACAACAGCAGAAGAACAGCAGCCACAAATAATGTATGGCCACTCGGGGGAATTCGCTTTCATCATCTGCGTCCAGGTCGGCTGAACGAGCGTCTTTGCCTGACATGCAAATTAGAAGAAACTGAAGAGATATTTTGGGCATGTTGGCTAATTACTTTTCTATTTTAATAGAAAATAAAGACTTAATGTTAAAAACCTAACTGTTAAATAATATAAATGCATATGCACTTCAGTGAGCATACAGACTGTGAGAGAGAATATATTAGAAGCATTTGTTAGAAACCATAATTGTAAAAGCTATTGATGCAAAACAATCACTCTTGCTGTTACCTCTTCTATGTCATCTAGCTCTATTTCCTTTAGTGATTTTTGTTTCGAATACGTTAGAGAGGACGAAATACTCAAACTTCGACCCTTACGCTCGAGTTCTGAAGAAAAACATTGAAATCACTGAGCCAAAAATTTAAGCAGATTCAGGGCGTAAAAACTAGCAAGAAATCGCAGGTAACTGGGTGCTGGCACTGTAAATATTAGTGAGACCAATGCGGATGATAGTTTTCGATATCTAACATGTAGAGATTCATAGAGAATATCACTGTTATTAGCACTAGCTATGAGCCTCACCAGCATCCGCTGCGTTCTCCTCCATTCCCTCTACGGTCTGGAGCGTGACTAGTTCGTAGTAGACACTCTTCATATCCATGAGTTCATCGTGCGTGCCCTGCTCGACCACAGCTCCTTCTTTCATCGCCATGATACGGTCTGCGTTCCTGATCGTCGACAGCCGGTGAGCAACGACGATCGTGGTCCGGCCTTCACGAGCCTAGAGTACAAGGAAATGTCATAGCTGAACTATTACGTTACGTTTATATATATATATATATATATATATTCATTCATTCATCCACCCATCCCTTCACCTACATCTGGCTGTCTGTCTCTCTGTCTGTCTGTCCGTCTGTCTGTCTGTCTACCTGCCTGTCTGCCTGCCTGCCATCCATCCATCCATT
>NW_014577125.1:216280-221285 GCF_000485595.1 Priapulus caudatus | reverse complement strand
GGCTGTCTGTCTGTCTGTCTGTCTGTCTGTCTGTCTGTCTGTCCGTCTGTCTGTCTGTCTACCTGCCTGTCTGCCTGCATGCCTGCCTGCCTGCCATCCATCCATCCATTCACCTATATCAGGAGTATATCATCTCGAAGGAGTTTTACCCGTGTTTTCCCGTGTTTTTACCGATTTCCCACTCCCCATTTTGGCATACATAAAAATAAAAACGTATATGCTCTCGAGCTTATTTCATACCTTTATTATTCGCCTTTATTATCTTATACTTAAATCGGTTTATAGATAAGCTATAAGCTGCCCACTGTTTACTCCTGTCCATATGTATATATATATATATATATATATACATAGATGCCCACAGGTCTATACCTTGTCTAGAGCATCCTGGACAATGCGTTCGCTGGTGGCATCCAGTGCCGATGTGGCTTCATCCAGTAGCAGGATGCGCGGGTTTCTCACAAGCGCTCGAGCGATCGCAATTCGCTGCTTCTGCCCGCCGCTCAGCTGCGCTCCTCGATCGCCAACCAGCGTTTCGTAGCCCTGCGATAGAAGGTCGGTCTCTCCATGAGGGACAACACGCAGAGTGAGGAAACTATGTGTGTCGCGAATTGCAGACTGGAATCGTGGCTTTTAACGTGGGATCGCGAGAGTATTGAGGAGAGAGATCGATTATGGCAGCATTGGTTCACGAATCTCAGAAATGAATCATTGCTTCCAGACCGAAGGGGGTCATAAGTATCAGAGTTGAATCTTATGGCATAGAGTAGACGACACGATTCAAGGTATACCTCGAATTATTATGTGGATAACCTGTATTACAGTAAACTTAAAAGAATCTTGCTAAAAAAACACATAGCAGCAATGCAAACGCAAATTCATTGCGATAACTCTGCACTATAAGGTCTAATGCTCTACCAAGCTACCTGTGGAAGGTGCCTGATGAAGTTGTGTGCATTGGCCTGCCTTGTAGCCTCAATCATCTCTGCCTCAGTAATGTCTTCCCGGCCATATCGGATGTTTTGCGCGATGGAGCAACCAAACAGGACCGGCTCTTGACTGACAACCCCGATCTGGTTGCGCAGCCACAGAAGGTTCAAGTCCGTGATCACCTCACCGTCCAAGTGGATCTGCAACAACACAGCATATTATTAATATATAATACATATGTTATAGACGTTGTTATATATTACATATATAGTTATCATCATATCCTAACCTTCATCTCCTAGGATATCACTAATTGGCATAATATTGATGTTGTACTGAGTTTAAGGCTGAAACTGATGGCTATGCAAATGCTGTGCTATCAGTGTGCCTCTTATAATATAGTTACCCGCATACTTTATAATTTTTTCAGGGGATGGCCGACTAGATGACCGTATATGGTCTTTTCGTCATCCCTTCGCTGTATTGTTTATTATTCACTTCGTTAAAATTCTTGTACTTAATTACCAATATTAAATTTTGAAAGCGATAAATAAAACTGTTACATCTTATATATACTGTTATATCTTATAATAGATGGCACTGGTTGTATGCAGAATGTAATGTAAATCACCTCTCCATTGCAGGGGTCATAGAACCTCAGCAACAGATTTACAACCGTCGACTTTCCTGATCCACTGGATCCAACTAGTGCCACTGTCTTTCCAGGCTCAACCGTCATCGAAAAGTTTTGGAGCACCTGAGGATTAACGTACACAATTTTTTTGCATTCGCCTCCCTAATTGGTTGCCGTCTCTAAGCTGCGGAGTCAACGATGACAAGAAGAAGAAAAGAAATGCAAATTTTCTTCCAAGATGCACAATTCCTCATATGGCATGTACATATATCGTTTCACGCTTCACTCTAGTCCGTGTTTCCGCACCTGCACATTAGAATAACGACAATAACCTTTTACGCAGCGCCTGTAGCTCAATGCGTGATCATTTATAGATGAGAACATCAAGGATAAAAACCTACACTGCCACAAAGAATTCTCATTCGTATTCCTCATCTGTAAACTCTATTAGACACAATAGACCTTTTGATTCATAGAATTGCTTACCACAACTTCGGGTCTCGTGGGATAGCTGAAATTGACATTTCTAAACTCGATGAGGCCTGCGACGTTTCGAGGCAATTTCCCTCGGATGGAATAAGCATCGATCTCTGGTTCCTGCAAAAGCATGTGTACAGGCAACCAGCAGTTATCATTTACATTAATCTTCTCTTGACGTTCGCCCACCACGCACGCTTAAACATGTGCACACATTAGCACTGCCTTATCAGTTCAATGAATGTACTCGAAAGAAATACTCAGGTTGCCATGGACAGAAGTGCTAGCCGGTCCAAAGGTCAAACATAGTTACGAACCGGATAAATAATATAGTTCAAACTTCAGTGACAAAATTTTCCTCATTGGTTATCATTAGAATAATCATGTAGCTATAAATCATAAGGCAATCAACCTTGGACTGACTAACTCACCGACTCACTACGACTGAAACGTGCAGAATATAAAGTAGATTTGAACATGTATTAGTATTACTCTGTCTATGATATTGTAGATAGTTGCTGCTGCTCCTTTTGCTGTGGCTACTGTACTCATGTGAGGGGCCGCATTACCAAGTGAAAACGAACCGACCATCACAGCAAAGAACACCTGCAACAACACAGATATAGTTCGTGTTATACGATACACATGCCCATGTGATTTGGATCTCACTGTTGAATACCTGTGAATAAAGTGTTTTTGCTTCATATTTTTCTAGCTTTTGCTATGGTTTGCAGCACACTTACAGGCTGCTACCAGCATTTTATACACACCGTGAACACATCTCCTGGTGAAATTTTCCCAGACACGATCATCTTGGAACCATACCTGCAAGCAGAAACACCAGAACATCTTGAGAGATCAGCCTGGGATACGTAGTCCTAACACAAGCCCGGCTTTCGTTACGATGCCCCTATATTTCTCCCGCCAATACGCGAAGGGCAGCGATAAATGCATTACAGAGAATTCAAGCTTGGAATGAGTAACGACTGCATCCGATCTAATGCATTACGACTGATGCAGACACGTTTTTGTCGATGATAGATAAACGTACCAGAAGGCGAGGGCGTAGCTGCTGAAAATGACGACCATTGTGATAAGCATGGCTGCTCCAGACAGGTAGCTCTTCCTGATGCCCAGTTGCTTGCCCTCGGTCAACGCACCATCGTACCTTCGGCAAGAGAACAACTGATTACCTAGAACAAGCATGCTAGGTCCACCGGCGGTGGGCAGTCAGTTGTTCCCACCCCCCTGGTGGGCAGTCAGTTGTTCACACCCCCCTGGTGGGCAGTCAGTTGTTCACACCACCTGGTGGGCAGACAGTTGTTCACACCCCCCTGGTGGGCAGTCAGTTGTTCACAACCCCTGGTGGGCAGACAGTTGTTCACACCCCCTGGTGGGCAGTCAGTTGTTCACAACCCCTGGTGGGCAGACAGTTGTTCCCACCCCCCTGGTGGGCAGTCAGTTGTTCACACCCCCCTGGTGGGCAGTCAGTTGTTCACACCACCTGGTGGGCAGACAGTTGTTCACACCCCCTGGTGGGCAGACAGTTGTTCACACCACCTGGTGGGCAGTCAGTTGTTCACACCCCCCTGGTGGGCAGTCAGTTGTTCACACCACCTGGTGGGCAGTTAGCAGACAGTTGTTCACACACCCTGGTGGAATGTGAGGTGTTTGTAGTTCTCTAGTGGGCAGTCAGTTTTGACCGGTCTCTGGCAGATAATCAGTTTTGAGCCGCCCTTTAGCGGATGGTCAGTTATTTGCCGTTTGTCACCCTGAGTACCTGGTTAAGCAGTTAGCCTTCTGGCCTTGGAACTTTGCAATGCAAGGTTTCTACCCTTGCTCTTTTACTTCCGCCCTTCCTTCTCTACCTCCTTTCTCCTCGTCTATCTTCCTGCCTACAAATTTTGCCCCCTACCATCCTTCAAATCCTAGCTGCCTCTTCCCTACCTTGTCCCTCATCCTCCACTTTCTCCCCTCATCTACTTACTCTGTCTCCATCATCGCTTACTTGACGTTTGGCCAAACGTGTGGCATTAGAATTGCATAACTTTAACCCTATATACACCACAGGATGTAGTGCAATTCGTGATACTCCCATTGAATCAGTGTAATATGGGTGAGACATGAAATTCTGGAAAGGCACATTTCAATTGTGTATCAGAAATTAATGGTAATGAATTCAACACTGACTTTAGAACTCCCCTCTTCCTTCTCCACCACTCCCACATGCAGTTTGATTCACATACAGTCATTGAGTCAGATGGGCATTGTTGATTTGCAGTGTACTTGTTTAACAGGTGTATACACGTTTTTCATATAAATATTACTTTTCCAGGAATTTAAAATAACGTGACAACTTAAAAATTTACACATTTACTTTGGCTGATGGGGTCTATGTCCCCCAGGGTACTGCCGGAACGTACCCTGGGTACGGTCCGGCAGGGCCCTCGCTACCCACTCGCCAATTCGCCAATGGCGAACAAATTAGTAATCTGGCGATTGAAAGTCTTATTTGGCGAAAAAAGTGACGAACGTAATTTTCCCGTAATAAACATGACCCAGCAAACATCGATCCTATTTGATCGTCGAAACAGCAACGTTTCTTTTTGCGTGCCGGCACATTCCCGGCGGCGGCGGTTTCATTCCCGATTGCGGGAAAGTTTTGCTGTCGCTCCCTCATACCAGCGCGGTGCCCACCCCTAGATATACAGCAATAACCACACACACGCGACTGTAACAATCAGTGCATTCGCCCCCCCCCACCCCCACCCCCGTACTTCAATCAATGCCGCCCAGCCAGCAAGCACGAGCCATGATGTGCACAGCCACAGACGTGAGTAACAGGGGTGCCGCGGGCTGCTTTTTTCGTTTTTTTTTCTTTGGCGTGAATGCGTGAGAATGCGTAGAGCATGCGGGAGCGCGGGAGAATGGGTGCAGATCTATGCGTGAGTCTCCCACGAAATG
>NW_014577125.1:213590-216270 GCF_000485595.1 Priapulus caudatus | reverse complement strand
GAGGACTGAGTTTCAGGAGCAAAACGGCAGTACACATGGTACGAGAAGACCACGTAGTCGTCGAGGATAGATCGTAGATTGCTAGAGTGAGGTCCATTAAAATGGCAACCAGTGGACATACTTGTGATCACAGTACTGTTCAAGATATAAGTTGACGAATGAACCCTCGAGCTCATGAGAGATCGACATGCTACTGCATGCTACAGAGTACCACATAAAAGCTTACCCGTAGGAGTTTGAAGCCTCTGAGCGCGTAGGGGAAATTCGCATCTAGAGATATGCAGCAACGTGGGAAAAGATTATGCGAAATTCACGTAGTGAATAGCGCCAAAGAAAATTGCTGGCCTAGATTCAGGCTAAGGCATTACATCTGTAATGCGTGTCCAAAAAGTGGATGCAGACGTTGCTCTATGATCCACATGGTTCCAAGTCATCTACAGCAATCTAGCAGCGATAACAGTGATCGTTTCGTAGAATCGGAAAACTCAAGGATTTCAAGTCAAGCGCTGGCATAATGCCAAAACCTGAAGTCAGGCCAGTCGTTCACCCCACGATTCTGTAGCGGTGGCCGATTAGTCTAGCGCTCATGGTGGCAGGAAAATCCGGGACTCGAAGAACTGATATCATAGAACCAATAAGTCCCGGTCCAACTCGCTGGTCTGCCGCCGAGTGCTCTGCCGTACCAAAACCCGGAATCCCGGAGGAATGTCTCTAATGCTGTTGACATCCCGGGCAGCGAACTAAGGTCAATCGAAAGAGAGAAACACATCAACTCCCACTTGTTATGGAAGATGATGCAATGAAGGTCAGCGGGCTAAGTTACACTCTAGAACTAGACCTGAACCAAGGCTATACATCACGCTGGAAATCAAAGGATGCGCAGTCGCATACCTGACATGCTTCACCAGCTCATTAGGTCTTGAAGATACAAACGTGCTAAACTTTGGAGTAAATCAGTGGCGCCGAAATCTTCCAGAATGCCAGTACACAAGCCTGGGATTGGCATTCAATGGTGTCGTTTAACATAAGTAACGATATTCTTAATCTACTCCAAGAAAATCTATGCGCAATATCATGATGAAATCCTACTACAGAGTACTGCACTAAACGTCTGCCGTGAGTGTAATCTCCACATTAAATCGAGCCAAGTGTGGTGTTTCGCAAGATGAAAGGGGACACTTACAGTTTTATGGCTACATCCGGAGCAGCTGAAGGTGTTCGCGGCCCAGACGCTTTGCCAAACATAACAGCTTATCGTAAGACACGGCTGAGCCGAGGGCCAACGTAACGGCAGAAGTGTCGATCATTTCTCGGGAAGTCAATACTATGTTCCCGCTTTATAGCTGCCAGGTAAGTGTGCACAGCATCTGAACCACGTCGAATGCCCGCCACCGCAGAAGGATCTCGTTTGGAAACTTGGGGCAGACGTCCACCTGGGTGGAGTTAGCAACGTTGCACTAATCCCTGGAAATGTTGAGGTTTTGTCAGTTCTCTATGCCTTCATTGACGCGTCTCTGGCACGATAATCAGGTTTAGCCGCCTGTAGCGATGCAGTTATTTGCCGTTGCCCTGGTTCACGTGTATTCTGCTCTGTCACTCACTTTGCCTATCTCCTGGTCTGTCCTGGTGGTTTGGCCGTTGAAGGCAATCACTGTTCGTACGCACGAGAACACCTCCTCAGCTATACTACCAGCCACTGCATATCTTTTCTGCTCCTTCGTTGAGAACTTGGAGATCATCTGAAAAAGCCATGTGTCGAGTTAGTCAACAATTCCATTGATGGCGTGTGTAGCCTTACCTGTGTTCCCACTTTGCAGTTTTAGCAATGATCAACTTTTTTACCTGTAATACGCATCTTACTGCCTTCATGCTTTATAATGTACATTAGATCAGGAGTCTATCAATATTGATTGATTCTATTGATAGACTCCTGATTAGATACAAATCATTTTATATGGATGCTCCTATAATATATATACTAAATACTAAATAATAATACTATAATACTAAACTACTCTCAACAGACTGACATCCTGCAAATGCTTAGACTTCCTATTCTGATGAACACGACAAAAAATAGTCAAACTACTAATACTACTACTACTACTAAGAAAGCCTTATCCTTAGCAGGTCCCTTTCCCACTCCATCACGCACAAAAGCTATATCCAAACCATGCCACTAGGCGGGAGCTCTGCGGAAACATGGGAACACCCGCCGGGGGGAGCAATGAGTTGACGCAGCCGAACTCACGATTGAGATGGCACTTGCGCAGACGGCAAGCAGTGGTGTGAGAGCCATCATGACGAGCGTCATCTGCCACGACTTGACGAAACCAATTGTGAAGCCAGAGATGAAGGCGCAGAGGAACTGGATGAAGAGCGAAAACTTGTCGCCAATGCCCTCTCGAATTCTCTCCACGTCGCTGCGCAAAAGATAACCAGAATCATCGAATGACGAATAACCAGACAGACAAAGATGAATTGCTGGACTGAGACACACAGAAATGGACAGATGAACAGAAAGACATAAATACGAAAATAAGAAATAAGAACAGACAAACGAAATAAGAAATAACAACAGACGAACAGAAATAAGAACGAAATAACGAAATAACGAAAGAACGAAAGAACAAAATAATAACGAAAAAACGAATAATAAATAATAACGAAAGAACGAAAG
>NW_014577125.1:210588-213580 GCF_000485595.1 Priapulus caudatus | reverse complement strand
TCCTAATAGCACAGAAGCAGTTCACTCCTTTGGGGTAACAGTCACAAATCAATGTTTAAATCCCTCCTCTTGAGGCGTCAAAAGGTATCAGACACTACTCTTCGCACGTCAGTGGAAGCACATTTCATGTCCTTTCAATAAAGCCCATACAAAATGGTAGGTCAGCGCTGAAGACAAAAAAGTTTTTCAATTGCCTCCGTCAGACCATGTCCTCAGAAAATGTCCTAAAATTTTGCCCTGTGCCCCATTGACCTTTTGACGGTGACTCCAATTTCGGCACAGCTGATGGCTTTTCTTCATGATGCTCCGACTTATCAGAGCCTAGGTCGAGCCGGTTTAAGATTTGTGCCGCAATTCTGCATTTCCTTCCTTATACCTTAAGTTAAGGAGTGAATGTTCCCCCTTATTTTACACTCTCTTGACTTTGACCCTTTTGACCCTATGCTTCGACATTTCCCATTCGTTTCTGGATTACCCCCCCACGTCCCGAATATCGATGGCCGTACGTCGATGCGTGATTAAGATTTGCTGCATTGTTGACGAGGGCATTGGACGGACGCAGCGACGGCCAACGACGCAACGGACGGACGATCAATGTCGATTCTACAAGCTGCATCTTTGACTATGTCAGTATGATGCTAAAATACGGAATATATAAATAAATAACGATTAAGATACGATTAACTTAATAATAATAACAATAAAATCTCAATGAATAATAATAATAATAATAATACAAAATAATAACGAAAGAACGAAATAAGAAATAACAACAGACGAACAGAAATAAGAAATAATAACAGACAAACAGATGGGTTATACACTCTGTGACTCACTCGCAGTTAGAACGACAAACAGACAGAGCGTATAGAAGCATACTCTGCCAATCTGGTTGTAAGTTCTCCAGTTTGGTGCTCTAGTCGCAGACACACCAATTCGTCCTGCCTGGAGGTCACTCCTGCCATGAAAGAAACGCTCTTTCGCCCACTCGTGAATACTGCTGCTCACTATGATGTCTCCAGCCCACGACGATTCTGGTTAAGATTATATATCTGCGATCTTTAAGTCTTATGAGGGTCCTCATGCACAGCAGTTATTAATCTGTTGTGCACTTAAAACTGTAAAAACAAATGATTAGTAAAACAGCTTATAATTAGCTTTTTTGAAACATGTGTAAGTCCACGGACTTTCCTGCCCTTCAAACGAAGAGGAAGTCCGTTTAGCAATAATGGGGAGTCTCGGCAGTCTGAATTCAACAACTAAAGCATAAACAACAATAATGCAACATCGTGCTTTTATTTTCGACAGATTATTGCCATGCATGCTCTGCCGAAATTTCTC
Organism: Priapulus caudatus; assembly: GCF_000485595.1. Classification (NCBI taxonomy): domain Eukaryota; kingdom Metazoa; phylum Priapulida; class Priapulimorpha; order Priapulimorphida; family Priapulidae; genus Priapulus; species Priapulus caudatus. Next base: position 212,239 of record NW_014577125.1, on the reverse strand, counting down.
TTTGGATCATTTGCTGAAAAATACGGTATTTCCCCTACGAGGCCGTGCTTCTGGAACGATACTACTAATTTGTTTATAACAGAATTTTCATGGGAGTCACACGGACTCCTGCTCCTGCATATGTCAAATCGGGGAGTACGACAGTAAATCAGGGAGTATTTGACTCCGGACTCGCGTTAATTTCGCACCCTAAACATTTGAGTGTTATAGCACAGCTGTACTGCAACAGCAATGCAGATATGACAAACAATACTGCAGCATTAATTAATATACTAGGAATAGGACTAGTGTTTATTTTTAGTTCCTCGCAGCATTCCTAGTTTCTTCATCATTTTGTCTCAAAATCATAACTGAGGTGATTCTATCATTGATCACACGAACCCATTCACCTGGATTGATGAAGCCTGAGAGAATACCTAGCGATGTCAGATTACCTGAAAGTATGATGCAACAAACATTCCCAGTCCGATGTAGACGTAGTACAGAGCGTACTGGTTCATTTGCGTTTGGAAGTCTTCAGCAGTGAGCGCGCCATCCGGGATGCTGTCATTGGTTATATTCTGTAAAACAGCACATAGTGTAATTATAACATCAAATGTTTATACTGTGTGAAGTTTTTAGAGTGTCATTATAACATCAAATGTTTATACTGTGTGAAGTTTTTAGAGTGTCGTTATAACATCAAATGTTTATACTGTGTCAAGTTTTTAGAGTGTCATTATAACATCAAATGTTTATACTGTGTGAAGTTTTTAGAGTGTCATTATAACATCAAATGTTCATAATCTATGAGAGGTTTCCATATTATGACCACACTACACTAACCATGAATAGTGAAGTCAAAGCAGGGTATACACAATCAACTAAAACTAGTCGCCTGAATGGTTTCCATGGTAACAGTTATGCCATAATTGAAAACCAGAATGGACCATGTATTTCTCTACTATTGGAGGACGCATGAATGACCCAACTTTACCCTTCTTTACCCTGTTACCATTACTCAACACCTGGTAGTTACTGACTAGCTGATGAGCAGTACCCAACTCTCTGCAACCCCGAACGACTACCAACCCATTCACATGACCATAGAATAAATTAATGTCTCACAAAGTCTCCGACGTCGATGAAAGTGTCCGTCATGGCACCGAACACCACGGCCAAGACTGGCCAGCCTGCTCCATGGGCAGCCGACCACAAAGACCCGATTACTATCAAGAGAACATCCAGTTGCGTCGCATAGCGGAACTGCAGGTAGCACAAGAAAGGTTTTGAATTCGTGAAAATTGATCGACTTGCTGGTTAATGTCATTATTCACATGTCCAGAGTATTAACTACGTTGACTTTTTTCAATACATTATTTTGAAATTGTACTATCAAGTAATTTCATTTATAGGGTCACGTACAATGAGTATGAGGTTACAGCCATTTATAAATATGAGAGGGTTTGTCACGAACAGAAAACTAATGTAGGCCACCAAGAAGTACATAAATAATACCATGAGCTCATGTATTCTCACACTCTCTCTCTCTCTCTCTCTATCTCTCTTTATCTCTCTCACTCACTCTCTCTCGCTCTCTCTCTCTCTCGCTCACTCACTCTCTCTCTCTCTCTCTCTCTCTCTCTTTATCTCTCTCACTCACTCTCTCTCG
>NW_014577125.1:204489-207926 GCF_000485595.1 Priapulus caudatus | reverse complement strand
CTCTCTCTCTCTCTCTCTCTCTCTCTCTCTCTCTCTCTCTCTCGCTCTCTCAATTCCCCCTCTCACTCTCTATGAGTATAAATGTTCATTATAATACAGTGACCATATAAAAGAGAAGTTAGTGAGGCAGGACGAACTAGAACTACCCACCATCGTAAGGAGAGAGATCTGCGCATGGTCCTTGCTGGCATCATCACCATCCCTGAAACCAAAATCCCACCAATGTTAATTCACAAAGCAAATTAACGATAGTTTAAAATCCTTTTGTCAAATGTACATGCTAATTATCGTCTCGATCATCCTGCTGGAAATGGTCGGACTCCACGGCTGCCAACATTCAGTTACAGTTGAGAGTGAGATTCTGCGAGGGAGCGGAGCGATCGAGGGGGTGGGGGTGGGGGTGTGGGGTGGGGGTGGTGGCAACCCCTCCCACACCATGGCGCTTTTGCATTTTTAAGCTTGAAATTGTGCATTCTGGTGCATACTTAAGTGAGTTTTTAAACATACACATGTATGTATGTAATGCAATACGCTGTAGCTCTGCTTTTAGATGGATCACTAGATCCTGCTTGAAATTGTATTCATATGACCTCTACTGTTCGGTCTTTTATTCTGCTTATAAGGTTGTTTATAATATTCTGCTTGTATGTATGCGCTCCATGCGTAAGCTTGTCGACTTCGTACATAGCCTAGTCACATACATAGCTAGGCTATAGACTACTGTATAGCGGAACGGAACCGGAAGGAGCGGGCTTATTATAGACAGGGGTTTTAGCCAATCAGGTTCCTGTTAGCTGCTCCTTCAGCTTCTTAGGCGAAACTACTTTACATAAAACTGTTCTCATTGGCAAATAAGGACGAGATCTAGAACCGTTCAGCGAATTGAAATGCTAGAGTATACTTCGGTTCTTCATCTGTTCGTTTCTGTATGTGTGAGAATTAGCAGACCCGGCGTGAGAGCGTGAGATTAAATTAGCCTCAATTAATTAATTAATTAATTAATTAATTAATTTAATTAGCCTCAATTGCGCGAGTCTCACGCCGAATGCGTGAGAGTTGGCAGCCCTGGAACTCTCTCCCATCCTATAGTCACGTACGTACCCCAACGCTGACACACCTACAAACTAGTGCAATATTTACTCAAACACAGGAAACCAGTGCTATCTCGATCTTAACCTCCTATATACTATCAGGAGTCTATCAATAGATTCCTGATACTGATTGATAGACTCCTGATACTATTACTACCTCCATACCAACCCCATACACCATACCTCTATCCTGACACCATAGACCCAGTACAACCATGCAACCCTATCCCATACCAGCTCCACATGTTAATACCTCTCTACCTCAGTTCAACAGACCAGCACACCAACTCCATTCTAGGGTGACACTCCATTAGGAGTGTTCCCAACTTAATTTAATGTCATTACTGGTCATAATAACATATATAATTATATATATATATATGGTCATATATTAATGTCAATGTTAAATGTTAATGTTTAATGTCATTTAGGTTAGGGTTAGCATAAGGGTTAGGGTTAGGGTTAATTAGGATTATCAATCATTAATCATTAATCATTAATCATTAATGATATCAAAGTTGGGAACACTCCTAATGGAGCCCCCAATTTAATTCTGCATATGATAATATTTCCCTCATCATGAACCTACATTTTTTCAGTTCGGACTCTTATCATATCGTTATAGCCTCCTATATCATTAATTAAATCCCCTAGATATGAATATTTGGTGCATTTTTTGATTACTTGGTTGCCTATTAATATCTCCTTCTCTATCCTTTCTTTGTTTGTGAATTTTATAACCATTGTATTTGTTTTGTTCATATTAAATTCTAATCTTTTTGATTCAGCTAATCTGGAGCATGACTGAGCGATTTTTGTTACTGTTTTATTAGCTCGAGAACTATAGCCCTCTGTGCTGCCGCCTGCGGCGGCACGGAGGGCTATAGTTCTCGAGCTACTGTTTTATAATCTCCAATTCCTAGAATATCGTCCATATATAATCATTGTCATCTTCTAAAACTACAGACCATCCGCTGACCGGTGTGGAGACGGCGCACGTCTCCACTGCGGACAGGGCTTCATACTTGAACATCCCCGCGGTCGCGTGCGCATATTCCACGGAACTGCGTGTCTCATCCGCGCGCAGCGCTTAGGATCAACAGCAAAGCTGTGCCACGCAATCTTGTATCATGTCTCTCTGGATCCATTGCGGCCATGTAGGATTGGACCGGCTGATCGGAAACTTAACTGCGCATTCGGAAAAATTTAGCTTAGATATATATGCTTCAACTTGTACTATACTATTACTAGCACATTGGAGGTATATAGGTAGTCTTGTCTCCTTGTTTTTCTTCCACTATTAAAATAACAATACATATTACATACTTTATTTATTAATACATAACATCTAGATGTATTTCACATCTAAAATACGATTTAAACAGAAATGCACCCCACAACGTGCAACTTTACAATGTGCTATTGATCCTCTCAATTTCAACAATCTGGACTCGAAGTATATATATTTACGCCGCTATATTTATGCACTATACATATTATTACATATAACTTGAACATATGCGTACCCACGACCCAAAATCTTGACCTCCTCGGTAGACGCTCCATACTTGACGTGGGCTGCAGACACACGAGCCGATGCGTTAGGAACAGGCCTATTATAGACTCCCTGGTTAGGAAGCAACAGGTCAGTTTCATGCGATGACCGTAACTTCTTTTTCCTGGCCATTTCCGAGAGATTTGCGACTCACTACGAGTACTACGTCATATTCAGCCGTGTCACCACCATTTTCACTACTCATGGGGTCAGGTTCTGGCATTCTCTGCCAAACTCACGTCGTATTAATGCGACAAGATCAAGATAGCTGGGCTAAACACACTGACACACATGTTGACATATAACACACTCATAGCCGCTCTTACCTTTCGCGGTGGGGACTCGGCAGGTGTTTATATCGATGATAGCAAAAGAGGCCCGAAGGGGGCCAACCATGAAAATAACATCTTGCTCATTGAACCTTATTTTTTACGTACATACGTTATATGGATTATGGGAGTATATAAGGAGTGCGTGTAAATGCGGCATACAGCAATATCTTGGCTCAAAGGTCATTGTATTACCCGCACTAAAATCGATTGGTTCTGCAGAAGGAATATATCGCGGAATGCGGGCGAGTAAATATATATGAATCTCAATAGGGCCTATGGCAAACAATATATAGCTGCCCGCGAGTATATAGGTACACGTTTTTAAGTCATTTCATTCCGATAAACATTCATTCTGCATTTCATTCTGCACAACTGCTTTCGGAATACTTTTCGTCCTTCCTTTTAAAGATAACTCCAGATTATTTATTCGTTATACCGGTACATATAATTAATTATATA
>NW_014577125.1:199880-204479 GCF_000485595.1 Priapulus caudatus | reverse complement strand
GGGGGCCAAGGCCACATATATAGTATTTGTATGGCGGAGGCCTAAGGCCACCTATATAGTATTGTAATAATAGTGTATGGTGGGGGCCAAGGCCACATATATAGTATTTGTATGGCGGAGGCCTAAGGCCACCTATATAGTATTGTAATAATAGTGTATGGTGGGGGCCAAGGCCACATATATAGTATTTGTATGGCGGAGGCCTAAGGCCACCTATATAGTATTGTAATAATAGTGTATGGTGGGGGCCAAGGCCACATATATAGTATTTGTATGGCGGAGGCCTAAGGCCACCTATATAGCATTGTAAAAATAGAATAGTTTATGATGGGGGCCCAAGGCCACATAATTTATATAGTATTGTATTATGAAGGTGCTCTAATGCCATCTATATAGTATTGTAGTATAGGGTATGCTGGCGGCCCACCAAGGCCACATATACAGTATTGTGTATGAAGGGGGCCTAAGGCCTCTTATATATAGTAGAGTGTCGTAAGCCTTAGTTGTAAGCTATACCGCCTCCAGCAAAGAAAAGTAGGCTGCATCACTTGCACAGTGTACTATTGCGCCAGCAGGGCCCTAGGTCACACTTGGATGTGGATATTTTTCGCCTGCATACGCAGCGGAGACCTTACATGCAAGGTCTTCCTCCTATTTATTAAATGATGTCTACTGCTGGAATGTCATCATATAAATATATGATAGGATAACTCCTCTTCATTTTAAATACATAATCTTTGCAAAATACGATTTCTCTCGGGAGATATTGCGCATGCGCACGCACCGTGTTAGGCGTGCAGTGCCGTTTGAGGCAAACTTCATAATATAGCATGCTGAGGGGGAAAGGGGACTGGAGACTGAGGAAAGGCGGCAGGGAAGATAGCTGGGGCAGTAGAAGAAGAATGAGGCTGAGCGAGTGACAGGGGAGGCAAGAGGAAGGACGCGAGGGCATAAAGCAGGTGTTTTGTACCCTACATACTAGGGCGCTCTCAAAATTATAAACACAGGTCTACTGATAAAGGTTTATAAGGGAAAGCTGTGCCGAGATACCCCCTAACCATTTTAAATGCATACTCGTCACAAAATATAACTCCTCTGGTGAGATATTGAGCATGCACTAACACACTAACGTAGCCAGATTCTGTACTGGCTGGAATACGCAGCGGGGAACTTACATGCAAGGTCTTTCTCCTATTTATTATATGATGTCTACTGATGGAATGTTATAATATAAATCTAGTCTAGGATAACTCCTCTTCATTTTAAATGAATAATCTTTGCTAAATACGATTTCTCTCGGGAGATATTGCGCATGCGCGCACACCGTGTTAGGCGTGCAGTGCCGTCTGAGGCAAACATCATAATATTGATTGCTGAGGGGGGGAGGGGATGGGAGACTGAGGAAATCTGGCAGAGAAGAAAGCTGGGGCGGTAGAAGAAGAAAGAGGCTGAGCGAGGGACAGGCGAGGCAAGGGGAAGCATGCGAGGGCATAAAGTAGGTGTTTTGTACCCTACATGCTAGGGCGCTCCCCAAATTATAAACACAGGTCTCTTGATAAAAGTTTATTAGGGAAATCTATGCTGAGATACCCCCTAACCATTTTAAATGCATATTCATCACAAAATATAACTTCTCTGGTGAGATGTTGCGCAAGCGCTAACACACTAACGTAGCCAGATTGTGTACTGGCTGGTATACGCAGCGGGGGACCTTACATGCAAGGTCTTCCTCCTATTTCTTAATTGATGTCTACTGATAGAATGTCATTATATAAATCTATACTAGGATAACTCCTCTTCATTTTAAATGCATAAACTTTGCAAAATACGATTTAAAAATACAGAAAACAAAAAAATAATTAAAAACCAAACCGGATTCGAACCATCGACCTTTCAGAAGTAACGACGGTGTTCTATCCACCACGCCACACAGGATATATAAGAAACAGTACATGACATATGCTAAATAAGCCAAGCAGCCTGTTTTTGAACCAATCAGGAGGCAGGATGAACCAATCAGAACCAATCAGAAGGCGCTAAATTCTTCGCTATGTCATACCGTTTGGGAAAAAAAATTTCGCCCCCGGGCCCCCCACACGCTTAGTCCGGCCCTGACAATGTGCCTTTGAGGGCGGCAGACCATGCAAATGAATTCTTCAAGAAAATGTTTCCAGACTCACAAATAGCCAAAAAGTATGGTTGCAAACATACAAAAACACGTGAAATTGTGAGAAATTGCAATTCTTACCTGTGTTTTAATACATGTATTATTACTATAGTAACCTAACTGTGTACGCTCTCTGAAAGGTCATGAAAAGTGTTTAGAATCCTAACTTGTAGGGTTGAGTCTAGGGTTGAGATAGTGTCATCAGACATGAGAATATGGCCCACAGTATGCCTCAGATTGCAGGAAAATGGCTTAAATATTTCAAATTTTTCTGGGGGGCATGCCCCCACACCCCCCTAGCTCTGGCATGCCTACGGCACGAGGGCCTGCCTGCGTGCGTGCGCGATCGCGCGCGTGTGCGTAAATTATTGTGGGCTTGTGCTCGTGCTAGTATGTGATGGCTATCGCCGATCATCCCCCCCCCCTATTATTCGGCACGGATTTACGCCCCTGCATGTGGGGGACACAGTGGGGGAATAATGGGGGATAAATACCTTAATTATTCGGAGTTGGTTGGAAGTCGGTGGCCGGTGTTGGTTTGTTTGAAGCGTGAGGTTTTGGAAATAATACTCGTTGGCTGAACACGTACAACTCTGTGTTGTTCTCGTTTCTATCTAAAATTCTAAATTATACTATATATATATTATATACTCTAATGTAACAAACCAGTTACAATTAATAATATAACATAATATATAACCGATTACAAATTATTGTTATTATAATGATGATTATAATTTGATAAAACAATAATAGCTATTCCGTATTTGCGTTTTACGGGTTTACCGTTTTAGCTTGTTTCCGTATTTACGGATGTAAAGAGCAAAACGAACTTACTTAGATGTGTCTTCTCCATTGGTAGCAGCAGTACCATTACCTTTCTGTGATGCTCCTGCGTCAAATCCTCGTGAGGAAACGTAAATTCCCTTATTTAAATCGTCGTTGCCTTCATCCATAGCCATTACGCTATGTGACTGTTATTTCCACACAGAAATCTGAGATACTATATAGTCGTTATAAATATGGATTGCTACTGCTACGATATTCAATATGAGGTCCACCCCGTTATAGCTCATGCCGAATGAGGTGTTGCTAGGTGGTTGTGTAGCCCTGATATTACCTCGGTGGTGCAACGCGCTAAGAGGCCAACAGCAAAACACACAAAGGCGCCATCGTAAATTCGCATATCTGCAGCTCTCTGGGTAGAAATCACCGGTATGTGAGATAAGCATAGCTACGTCAATCAAACTACAGGTGACTTGAGCGATATTAATAGCAACGACGTCATTCGCTCACTTTGCGCGTTATATACACGTGCGTAGAGATATGTAGTATCAAGAGCGTATATAAAGAAGGTCTTTATACCTTCTTTATACCTTCTACCTTCTTTATACGCTCTTGGTAGTGTATTTGCAAAACAGCGTGCTGTATCAATACAATATGTCTACATTCACTGATGAGAAGTATATATGATACGCATCCAGTCATACAAGGTGTGACGCTGCTGATAAAGTAATGATTTTCTGTAAGTGAACGAGCCACTGTGTAGTAATGACATAAAACAATGATATATATCAGGATTTATATATATATATACTTTCATAAAAATCTCATTTATTAAAAAAATTGTTTATTTAGGTATACATATATAATATAAAAAGCATATATAGGTAAAACACACGGCTACTATTGAAGATATAAATAAAAATGTATAAATATAACAAGAGCCGCAGAGCGTCTGGGCTCATCTGAGGTCTGTTGCTACGGTTATAAACGTAACGTTTAAGTTGTGCGTAGTGTTTTAATAGGGTTAGGGTCACAATGCACCATAAAACATTAGTTTCAGGCACGCGATTTGTATCAACCAATGGGATTTGGGAGTTATGCAGAATGCAGAAGGTTGCTGAAATGATGTGTACGCAACTGCGTATCTGCATATCTGCGCCTAACAAAGGTGTCACAAGTGCCGCATAGCGACAGCGCTCATCTAACGTCTACTGCGGTGACTCTGTGGTGGAGTGGAGGGATTCTAGTAAACCCTGTTAGTCCCAAATGTGTCCACATACACGCCGAAACAGTGGAATGCACAGGGATGGTATCAGGAACCTTCTCAAAAGAATGTTCGTTGGGATCGTTATGAGTTCCCACGAGATGGCGCGTACGTTTAAGTGTCTTCAGATTAAAGATGGAAGCTCCCATATCATACGTAGTAGCACTCTAGCAACAACTATCTGCAAGATAGAATAAGAATAGGTAAGCACTCATCCATTTACCTACGCAATCCTACAGGCTGCGCAATAGAGAGCTGCCACCTGTAACCAATTAAGGCAAAAACTCCACAGTACTACAACACATGCACTGGCAGTAGCCACTGGCAGTGGCATACTGGCAGTGGCATACGTTACATGTAACATACTGACACTACAGAATGC
>NW_014577125.1:197534-199870 GCF_000485595.1 Priapulus caudatus | reverse complement strand
CGGACGGACGGACGCACGGACGGACGATCATGCGATTCTACAAGCTGCATCTGACTATGTCAGATGAGCTAAAAACAGAATAAAATTAAGGTGATATTATATACAAAATTCACAGATTATTCTAATTTCATATTTATAAATGTTCATATATATATATATATATATATATATCAGGAGTAGATAATAGATATATATATATATATATATAATATATATATATATATAATATATATATGACATATATAATATATACATATATTTGCTGAACATGTGAAAGAATGGTATATGCATACATTTTACACACCAGCTAATACAAAAGCAATACGATCAAAACACTATACATGTCAATCAATGTATGTGTACGCGCGTATGGTGGTGATACGTTATGATGTTTGCTAGCTCTAAGAAACGGTCTTTGTTAGGGTTGGAAGACGTTGTGTATATTGACGTTAGTCACACAGCCTGGTCGGGCTAGATGTTTGCATGCCATATAGTGTTTCACTGTTAGGTGATCATGAAATACACCAACGATAGAAAGCGCAACCACAGGCACTTGGGACAGAGTCAGTAAAAACTGAAAATAATATGAACGCACATTCACAAATACTACCCCTCAATTACACTTCCATTGTTGTGTCACTGTATATCAACTTTCTTTCCTAAAAACGAATGCATTTCTCTTTTTCAGTTCCTTTTTCAAGTCGTTAATTGTCCAGCTCTCATATTTACTAGACAAAGACATTTTTTAGCTATTTTGTATGGAAGACCTGAGACGACATGCGACTTTTTGAGTTTCCGAGTTTCTTGTCTTGTTTGTCTTGAGTTTCTGAATTTCCCATCAATATATATATAAAGTGCTGAGAGAGTCGTAGAAAATGTTTGAAGTCCAAAAATGAACACACTGCGCATACGTTATTCCGTGACATTAAAGTCAATTTAAATTTAGAATCGCCTACCGTGAGATTAAATGTGTTATTTAGCGGAAAAATACAATTTGAATTTAGAATCCCCTACCTTGAGAGTAAATGTGGGTTGTTTTAAGCGGGAAAGAACAATTTAAATTTAGAATCCCCTACCATGAGAGTAAATATGGGTGCCTTTTTAAGCGAGATAGCATATTCAAATATAGAATCCCCTATACCGTGAGAATAAATGTGTGTTCTATTAAGCGGGAATGCATAAGGCCTAATTTAAATTTAATTTAGAATCTCTGTCATAACGCATGCGCAGTGTGTCTGTTTTCGACTTAAAAACATTTCTCAATGCGTGTTCTCACGTGTTTACATTATTCCCCGTGTGACCCTTGCTTGACCTCTATCTCTAGTACTATATACGATACGAAATTCAGAAACTCGAAAACTCAAAAAGTCGTATGTCGTTTCAGGGCTTCCATAGTTCTGCATTAGCTTTTGTGAAAGAAAGTTGATATACAGTGACACAACAGTGGAAGTGTACTTGAGGGGTAGTATTTGTGAATGTGCGTTCATATTATTTTCAGTTTTTACTGACTCTGTCCCAAGTGCCTGTGAGCGCAACAGTTCTAATCTGTACTTCACACTCATCTTTCGCAGGCGACAGATATCCACATCCAAGTGTGATCTCGTCCCCCGCTGGTGGCCTCCAGCCCCTGTCAGCTCACTCCGACAATAACCCTTCCGCGACCGACAATAGTTCTTTTTGTTTACGTATTTTAGTAATACTAAAACAAGTTATAATGGTATATGCCGATTGAATTACCCATAGGCATAGATATAGCATTAAATAGAAGAAAAAAAAACAAGACAAGCGCCAGTGCAGCACTCGTTAAGTTTATTAGTAGCACGTTATAGTGTTGCCGGCGTAACGGCGTTATATTTGTATGACCCACCACCTATATAGAACCACCTATATTTTACCACCTATATAGAATTGTAATAATAGTGTATGATGGGGACCCAAGGCCACATATATGGTATCAGGAGTTAATAAAGTGTTTTTGTTTTTATTAACTCCTGGTAGTATTTGTATGACGGGTGCCTATAAGGCCACCTATATAGAATTGTAATAATAGAATAGTGTATGATGGGGGCCCAAGGCCACATATATAATATTTGTATGAGGGGGGCCTATAAGGCCACCTATATAGAATTGTAATAATAGAATAGTGTATGATGGGGGCCCAAGGCCACATATATAGTATTTGTATGACGGGGGCCTAAGGCCACCTATATAGTATTGTAATAATAGAATAGTATATGATGGGGGCCCAAGGCCACATATATAGTATTTGTATGACGGGGGCCTAAGGCCACCTATATAGTATTGTAATAATAGAATAATAGTGTATGCTGGGGGCA
>NW_014577125.1:189709-194386 GCF_000485595.1 Priapulus caudatus | reverse complement strand
GAATTGGGCTCGGCCATGTTTGTGTTTACATAATTGTCATGTCACTGCCAACAGCTGCTCAGCTGATTGCGTTTTGATTTTCCCATTGTTTACATTCCGATAAATAGTTCGATTAAAACGCAAGTACGTTAGAGAGTTCGATTGGGGGAAAGACAGTAAGTATAGTAGAGTACGATTGGAGGGAAGTAAAATCAGAAGAACTAAATAGAGGGTTAGATTTTGGCGAATAGAAATAGACAGCGTTCGATTGAGAGATAGCGAGTAGGTTCGATCTTGGATAGAAAGAGGAAGAATTCGATACTGTTGGAACGTCCCTAAGACTTTGAGGACTATTATTTATCTATTTCTCCCCCTCTCTTTCTCTGCCGCTTGCTCGCATCTCGCACTCTCTCGTGATATGTCCTCTCTCTCTCTCTCATCTCTCTCTCTCTCTCTCTCCCCTCTTCTTGCTCGTCGTTCTCTCTCGCTTTCCCACCTCTCTGTCGGCTCGCTCGCCCTCCACTCTCTCGCGCTCTCTCATTTTCTCTAGTATATAGTCTATATTATACACTCCCACACTGTTACTATTTACTATCCCTTATACAACGCTCAGGTATAGGTCAGACGTACAGCTCTGTTTATGAATTGATCGCAAGTAATGTAGAGTTGACAGAAACATCAAAAACAAACAAAACAGTTAATAAAGTTATAAAAACACCAGCGATAGCTACAACTGATTACAAATAATATTATTATCCTATAAAATAATACCGAACTAACTACCGTTGTCGTTAAAAAACGCAAGGAAAGAAAAACGTATATGTCAATCAAGTTATAAGGCATTTCAACAATTCTTAGTGACATTCAAATCGAGTGATTATCAAGAGATCGCGATTTTAAACATACAGGTGGTTTTATGGGCTCGTGGTGGCGTCCTTGTATTGTGGAAAAGTGCTCTCCGATGTTCATCTAGTGGGTGCGCAGATGGCTTCGAATTACAACATTTGAAGAAGAAGATAACGCGGAGCTAAATTCGGATGGGAATCGAAACAACACAAGGCGGCCTGGAGTATGTTTGACGTCATTTATTTATTGTATGTGAAATATGTCACAATTTCTATCACATAAAACAACGAGCATATGTTACACGCAGAAGCGAAAATGGTCGCTAGGGCATAAAATTGCCCAGCTAGTTCCATTAAAAACTACTAATATTATACAAACCACTGTTCGATTTCATACATCTTTGGGCATAGTATTATATATATATATATATATTAGTATTATATATATATATATATATGTATATATATATATATATTCGCATATTCGTGCAAAACAACACACATCGGATGGTGCAACTTACACGACCACAAAAAAGAAGAAACTACACTGTTACATTGCAAGGTGTTGACTGTATGGGGGGCCGGGGAAGATTCAACGTTAGAGGGTCGGCAACGCTCATAATATCAGGAGTGGATAGCAGAGATTATCTCTATTATCCATTCCTGATGATATCAATGAAGAGTATTTCTTCGCTCGTGGCTTAAACACCGACTTCGTGTCAACTGATACCCCGCAAGTTATCACTCGTATCGCGGCGGTATCCTAACAGCGATGTACCTCACGAAACAGTAAACAGCACGGATGGCGCTGCTGCTAAAGATATGCAACACATCTATACAGCCGTGCAAGAGATGGACATCGCCATCTGACACACCATCACACGCTGCAGTGCGCAATACCGAACCCGGCAACGGCGAAATATTCAGTCTTGTCAAAGGGCGTCATTGTATTAACTAATCCATTATAACCCCAGCTTTCACGCTCCATGATACACCTACACGTTCTGAAGCAACTCATTATTGTCATGTGCATATTTTACCATTTGCCGAGACGATGTTGTGCAGCTTGCGACTGTTTTGCCTAATTCCCCCTCCAACATATTTAATGAACCGACAAGTGGAATCTTGAGAAAGGGCCCGTGTTTGTGCAAACATTCACACGCAGCTAGCTACACACCGGTGCATCTCGTACAAAATATGCTATCCACACGCGTTTTAGAAAGGCGCCTCTTTCGACCTATATACGTTACAGTTTCGCGACCGTCACATCACATACAATATCACACGTTATTTACACTAGCATCTCGATGTTCACGTATGAGAACTAAAGAACAAGCCTTGTATTTATTTATGTGTGCACAAATAGAGAGAACAGGCTCGAGAAAGACAGCTACAGATGCTACTCGCGTTCCAACGCATTTCGAGAAGTTTGTACATCCTCCACTATGTAATGGAGCTAATAGGGTATAGCGTAAGGTAAGAAACTGCAAAGTGTTTCAACGTTAGAATGGAAAATTTTCTTCCGTCAGTTGAGATTTTTTGCCTGGCCTGATCCTGGATAGCCTTCTAGAAATTAACGTTAGCATAAATACACTTGCCTATTCCTTTACCGTGAATTTCGATTTGCTTAACTTTTTATACGTAAACATCTTGGTTGTCGGCATGCTTTGGTTAATCAATCAACAAATTTTAGTAACAAATAAATATAATCACTGAAAATTGAAAAGAGTCCAAACATTCTGTGTGAACTAAGATTCGGGGTACGCCATCAACACCCTCTAATATACGCGCCACAATCTAACCATAAAAGAGCTTTTCTCTCAGTGGAATCAGGTTCAGCCATTGTCACACCGTTGCAGTGACAAGTACAGCAAGCCATTAGTTTTCTGAGATAAATTCGAGTGCGATTAATTCTGATAATGCGCTAACAATTATGCAGATCTATGCAGAATAACAACAAGATACATAACTCTGACATATATGTTTGCATATGCTCCGTATTTCTGCACAAATGCTTATCCTGCAATATGTCTTGCACAGACAAGTGAGAAGGCGGTACTTCACTTTAACCTCACTATTAAAAATTATTGATAGAAAATAATGCTGGAATCCAATATTTAGAACTCTAATGTCAACATCGGTGAGCGTAAGTACTAAACTTCGGTATTTCCTTTCGTAATATATACCCAGCAAGCTTTAGAGACATTGACACATTTTGGTAAGAAACCTGCCTTAGACATCTGTTGTTTGTCTCATTGAGCAGTTACTAGCTGATGAAAGATATTACAATCTGGACGCACCTACACAAACACTGAGTTGAAAATGTCAGCAAATATGTGTTAAGCAAGTACATTCATGATGAAGATTTACACTTAAATGCCATGCACTCATTTCATACCACAACACTATTTAAAGAGTGCAAGGCAACATGTTGTCACCTATTGCTCCACAACAATAAAAACGTTTGTCATATAATTGTCACATCCGCTGACACTTAAACGCGTGAAAGACATAGACTGAGAAGGCAATAGAAATCAGTGTGTGATCGCAACAAAACAAAAATTATGAAATCTGTCACAAAATATTTTTAGGTGCAAAACTGTACAAAATTGATATACGAGAAAATTGTCTTAATATATATATATATATGTACATAGATAGTGTCACAGTGTGCCCCTATATGCATGGATGACAATGAAATCCGAATAAGAGTCATTCATTGTATCATTGCAATAACATTATCTACATGCCCTTAAACTGCCTTCTTGGATAGACCAGTGCAGCAGGCACACACACACACACGCACGCACGCACCCACGTAGGCACACACGCACACACACACACACACACCCAGTCTGATCCTCGCATCTCGTTCACATTCTTCTCAAGCGAACAACGCATCACGTGATGCGAGCTACATCCTGGGGTTCCACATCGAGGGTGGCCGGTCACCTGGTGACATCCTCCGCATTGGATCGAAGCTCCGGCCGAGGTGGATGTGTGGCGGGACCCCGCGCGCTGCGTCCTCCAACGCTCGCAGCTTCTCCTCCCGATCCTTCTTCAGCATCACCTGCTGCTGGTGGCTGTAACAGGAAGGCGAGGAATTGAAGAACTGACGTGGAGAGGAAGTGAGCCGAAACATTGCTGCGAATGTGTGGGAACTACCATCTACGCAAGTGAGTATCTCATGCATCCATGTTAAAGAACACGTTTCTGAAGGTCAGTTGTCGTTCCATCTGTATGTGACATTGTTTCATCGAAATTTAACTGAAATTAAATATCACTGGTACTGGTTTAGGCAGGCTCGTTAACTAAAGAAAGCAAGGCATCATGTGTTCTTTCTGCATGCAACGGATGCGATTCATTTCGATGCAGTGCATTAACCATCGAGCCACAATGACCTCTGTATTTTAATGGGTGGTGCAGCGTCACCTAGCACAGCTACGACTGTCTGTTACACAAACGAACGCTCATCTGAATGCTTCATCTCCACTGCGTTTCACACAAAAATTGTACGTCTGTTTCCGCAATGCAACAGAGCAGTAGAATTTTTATGCAAAACTTACCAAAGCACCCATGGAACTGTTTGTACAGAGGCATTCTGGACTATTTGTGATGCATTACTGCTAATTTCCTAAAAAAAAAAAATAAGAAAGGCAACTATAAGCGAAAGCAGTCATGCAAATAGAATGTGAAAGCGCTACGCAAAGAATTAGCTAATAAGATTTACTAAGCGGCACTATAAAGAGCAAAGGTAGGAAACAATATCAAGCCACATGCAAGTTAGCATATATATACACACATACGTGTACGTGTGCGTGTGTTGTGTGCGTGTGTGTGTGTGTGTGTGTGT
>NW_014577125.1:186938-187650 GCF_000485595.1 Priapulus caudatus | reverse complement strand
CACATCACAGTCAGTGGATAACTACTCATAGAGACAGTGCTGCCACGACAAAAAACGTCTCTATGAGTGGTTAACCACGGACTGGCTGTGATGGTCCTCTGTCATGGCCGCACATCACAGTCAGTGGATAACTACTCATAGAGACAGTGCTGCCACGACAGAAATACGTCTCTGTGAGTAGTTAACCACTGACTGGCTGTGATGGTCCTCTGTCATGGCCGCACATCACAGTCCGTGGATAACTACTCATAGAGACAGTGCTGCCACGACAGAAAAACGTCTCTGTGAGTGGTTAACCACTGACTGGCTGTGATGGTCCTCTGTCATGGCCGCACCAATCAGTCAGTGGATAACTACTCACAGAGACAGTGCTGCCACGACAGAAATACGTCTCTGTGAGTGGTTAACCACTGACAGGCTGTGATGGTCCTCTGTCATGGCCGCACATCACAGTCAGTGGATAACTACTCATAGAGACAGTGCTGCCACGACAGAAATACGTCTCTGTGAGTAGTAAACCACTGACTGGCTGTGATGGTCCTCTGTCATGGCCGCACATCACAGTCAGTGGATAACTACTCATAGAGACAGTGCTGCCACGACAGAAATACGTCTCTGTGAGTAGTAAACCACTGACTGGCTGAGATGGTCCTCTGTCATGGCCGCACATCACAGTCAGTGGATAACTACTCATAGAGACAGTGCTGCCACG
>NW_014577125.1:180446-186096 GCF_000485595.1 Priapulus caudatus | reverse complement strand
CACATTCGCACATACACACTGACACGCACGCACGCACACACGCACGTACACACACAGATGCACACTCACATTCGCACATACACACTGACACGCACGCACGCACACACGCACGTACACACACAGATGCACACTCACATTCGCACATACACACTGACACGCACGCACGCACACACGCACGTACACACACAGATGCACACTCACATTCGCACATACACACTGACACGCACGCACGCACACACGCACACGTGCACACACACCAGGCGATGTTCACTTACATTGCAGACTTGGTTCGGCACAGTTCGGTGTTGTCCGGCGTCGGTTCAGGGGACGGGGTTCTCCTCAGCTCCACCTTCTCCTCCTCCTCGTCCTCGTACTCGTACGGATCCACAGCCTCCTGCTTGATGTGCACAGCGACGCTCTCCGCCGCCGGCTCCGGTGGCGCCACCTTCGCCGCCTCGCTGCTGGCGGCGCCCTCTGTCCGCTCGGGCGTCTGTTCGCGGTGCGCGAACAGCGCGCGCGCGTCAAACACGTGCGGCGGACTGAACGCCGACGGCACGCCCGACGTGCTGATGTTTGCGATCGTGGGCACCGGGGCGCACGCTCGCCCGCCCTCCGCCTCCGCCGCCGCACGCGGCGCCCTCTGCAGAGCGTCGGCGGCGGCGGCGGCGCGCACTAGCGTCGTCTCGACGAGTCGCGGCATCTCGGCGTTTTTCGGCGGCGCGCTGCTGAACGCTAGCAGCGCCCCCTGCCTGACGTCCGAGTCGCTTGTCTCTGAGACGTCGCTCAGCACCTCGGCGGTCTCCTTGCTCCTGATTGGCTTAGAGGCGTCCATCTTGAGACGTACGGACCCCACAGGCACTAGCGGTGGCGGTTGTGGTCGCGGCTGCGCCGGCAGAGCTGCAGCGAGCTCGGGTCCAGGTGGCAGCACCGTGCCGCCACTTTCAGTCGTTTGGTCTTCTTCTTTCGTGCTG
Source organism: Priapulus caudatus (assembly GCF_000485595.1). Classification (NCBI taxonomy): domain Eukaryota; kingdom Metazoa; phylum Priapulida; class Priapulimorpha; order Priapulimorphida; family Priapulidae; genus Priapulus; species Priapulus caudatus. The sequence continues at coordinate 185,125 of NW_014577125.1, read as the reverse complement.
AATCGAACGAGAACAATTGGTTGAAATGTGAGAATATCTACTGAGTGAGCTCCCAGGCGCACCTCAAAATGACGTTTGCAGTCAGTAGTACGCAGTCATGCCTGTAAAACGTGAACAAAGAGTGACTTCCCATGCAGCTTATCTATTGTGGAACAGGGTAGTAGCTACGGGGGGGCCTGGAGGGGCACGTGCTCCCCATAAATTTTCTGTGCCCCCCCAGGTGCCCCCCCCACTGAAAAGTCATGCTTGGTAGAAAAAAAATTGAATTAAAAACAATGCCGTTAGAACAGTATAATACAAAGAAAAGTGATATATTGTGTGTTAAACTCTCGTAGAGAACAGGTCTGGCCATGACGCAGTAACATAACAGTCAGTTGGTTAAGCTTAGAGAAGTAAGATCATAGAGTTGACGGACCATGATGCAGAGACACATTCAGTCAAGTGGTTAACTACTCTAGCAGACAGATGTGCACGACAGAAAAAACGTCTTATAAGTGGTACAACCACTGAACTGGCTGTGCATGGTCTCTGTCTGGCCGCAAATCACAGTTCAGTAGATAATACTCATAGAGACAGTGCTGCATCGAAGAAAACGTCTCTGTGAGTGTGTTAACGTTCTTGACTGGCTGGTGATGGTGCTCTGTCATGGCCGCATCGCAGATCAGTAGAAACTACTCTAGAGACAGTGCTGCACGAAGAAATAGTCTTGTGAGTAGTAAACCACTGACTGCTGAGATTGGTCTCTGTCATTGGCCGCCACTCCGAGTCAGTGGTAACTATCATTAGAGACAAGTTGCTGCAACGACAGAAAAGCGTCTCTATGAGTGGTTAAACCACGACTGGCTGTGTGTCCTCTGTCATGACCAGAACAATCAGTCAGTAGATAAACTACTCATAGAGGCAGTGCTGCCGACAGGAAAAGAGTCTCTATGAGTGAGTTAACCACTGGAATGGCTGCATGATGGTCTCTGTCATGACCACACCAATACAGGTCAGTGGATAACTACTCATGAGACAGTGCTGCCCCGACAGAAGGTAGTCTCTATGGTGGTAAACAGCTGACAGGCTGTGAATGGTCCATACTGTCATCGGACCGCACATGCACGTCAGTAGATAAACTACTTCATAGAGGACAGTTGCAGCACGACAGCGAAGGAGAAGTGAGGCAGTATTACCAGCTTCTTCCGGGGTGTCGGTAGAGATCGAAGCGGACAGCTGAATAGATGCAGCAGCGGGATCGAGCGCCCGCCTCAAGTGCGACGCGCGTAGCGGCTGAGGCAACATAGGGCGCGGGGAACATCGCGGCGGGCGCGATGCGGCACGCTGGGATGAGAAACGCGCCGACAGTTGCGGTAAAATGCGGTACTGCGCTGAAGCCTGTGCGAGCGCGGGCGATGATCGTGACTGAGGCGCCTGCGCGCGAGGGCGTGCGGCGACGATCGCTCGCTGATAGAGGTGTAGAGGAGCAATTCATCGTCGTGCGCAACGTGCGGCTTCCGGTCATAGGGGTCGAGTCCAAGGACCGTCTTCTGCAGAGAATTAGCAGAGAATTAATTATTATTATTATTATTATTATTATTATTATTATTATCAAAATCATTATTATTATTATTATTATTATTATTGTTATTATAATTACTATTATTATTAATAATATGATTTCCAGGAATTTTAATTTATTGGCAGCTCATAACTATAATATATTTCAGTAAGTGAAATCAGAAATCTGTTTTTCCACAAATATCATTCATAGTAGACGTACATAATCTACACAATTACAAATATATACGAATATCATCACATCTCAAGTATTTATTGTCATGATCACATGACAGTGAAAGGTTAACAAGAGTAAGTCGTCAGAGGGAGAGATCGCTGATACGTACTGCACATTTCTCCTCCTTCTCCCTCTCCCTATGCTCGCGCTCTCTTTAGCCTCTCGGCACGATCGCGAGCGAGCTTCGAGTCGGGCGTGGGCTTGAAGGTGATATCACAGCGAGAGCAGGTGTGTACTTTCCTCGGTACATTTGTGCGAATAAATCTGCCGTCACAAGATACACGCTCACGTCTAATCGTTTAGTTATTAATTAATAAAATAACTTACAGGGAAACATGAGAAATTCCACTGTTTGTATTTGAACTTTAGGGCTGAAATGTGAAATCTGTTTCGGTTTGATATATCATAACATTATAGAAATGTTTGTAAATATTCATATCATATAAACATGCTTTGGACACGATAGCATTCTCTGCAAAATTCCTCCAAATAACTTGAGTAAAGAAGTTGTCTATAGTCTCTGTTTTGTAAATCCTGGATGATATCACATAACAAAGTATACATTGCTGTCCAAACAGCTAGCAAATAGGACAGAAGTGAACAGATTTCGAAATAATGGAGCAATGTGCAACGCACCGTGTAACACATTAGCATATACCACGATAATAAAATCATCTTGACACACCGCACACCCGCACACGCCAGCAAGCACACGGTGCACGCGACTACACATATGTATAAGTGTAAGTGTAGTACTATATATGCAAACTGAGCATTTTAATGCTCAAAAGTATTCAGTAGTCATCAAAAGTAATCAAAAGTCTCTCAGTATCTCACAAGCATAATACCGAGTTAAAGGTGGCATCATCGGAGAGTGAGAAGGTTTCAATTTTGCGTGGCAAGTCGTTCAACTTAAGATTTACTCACCAGGTATCATGTGTAAGCCATGTGGAGGCCCTGGTGGTATGCCTGATCCCGGCTGGCTTAACGGGTCGTGCACATGTAGGTGCGTGTGGGAATGCGCATGCATGTGCGCGTGCATGGCAGCAGTGGCGCTTCCTGGTGGGTACATGCTGAATCTCGTCATCGGATCGGCCGCCATCATGCGCTCTATGTGAAGTCGCTCTGCCGACATGTGATTAGGGCCGAGAGCTCCCCCTGGTGGCGGAATGCCGAGTCTGTCCATCCGCTCTCGTTCCCGCTCCATCTGTTCCCGTTCTAGTAAACCTATAGAAGAAAGGAATAGTGTTATATGGCTGGCTAGTATCAAGAAGCTAAATATAACAAGGAGAGGAAGCGGATTGGCTGTGTGCTTTTCGCCTCAAGGGCGCCATCTATGGACCATAATCAGCTGAAACGGCTGTGCAGGCCGAACCCAGAGACAATAGAACACTAATCTGTTCTAGGGTCTCTGCCGAACCCAAATTTGGGCCAGATATGGCGGCCCTTCCTCTCCTTGTTATATTTAGCTCCTTGGCTAGTAGGAGGTTCACAGTAACAGATGTAGCACAATGCCAAAGCTATTACATGATTCCTTGACAGCCATGATGATGATGATGATGATGATGATGATGATGATGGTCATGATGATGATGATGATGATGATGGTGATAATGATGGTGATGATGACGATGATGATGATGATGATGAGCCATGTCGGCCATTCCCCCTTTATCATGTTTATTGCACGTACGCACAGTTATTAACCCTAAATTCCTTAGACATGGAACGTTCTCACAATAATAGCACAACTGCACGTGGAAATTTCACTGGGAATTTCATTCTGGGAATCAGTTGTTCCTAATCTCATTTCAATCCAATTGTCATTTCGTCATTCCATCACTTCTATTTATTTAGTTTCATTTGTTTTAATTTTGTTAACATTGTCTATTAACTTGCTTAACTAATATGTTACTCCAAAATGTAATTTACAAGTGTAAATAAAGTAAATTGAATTGAATTGAATTGAATTGAATCTGTTGAGGGTCAAGACGCCAACAAGGCGACAGCGTGAATTCCAACTGCAATCGGTTTTGCGTTCTTACCTGAAGGGATCATGCCGGGGATGGTGGCTGGACCGGGCCCACCCTGCATGTACTGCCGCTGAAGCTCCGCCCACCGCGACGGATCCATGGAGGGCATGCTGGGGTGACCTGTCAGGGGTTTGCCGTCGGCTCCGATTCCAAGCTTCATGCGTTCACGGAACTCCCTCTCTCGCCTCTCCTGCTCCAGCTTTGCCTCAATCTCTAGTCTGTGCGAACAGCAAACAGTGTTAAATGACGTTATCAGATGTTATCGTGTTATCAAAACAGGAAGACAGCGCTCTGTCGCCGAATCGGCAAGTAATCGCATCAAAATGCTTGAAAAGCACGTCGATAAAACACTTCGAAACACCATCGCTGGCAATAAATTGATCCCACGTGGCCATTTTGGCTCTGATAGCTTTTTGGTACTTCGTACGACATGTACGAGGGGGAGTTTCTGCAGAGACGGCCAGACCACTGTCAGAATAGAGAGCCACGCCAATCAGTCAGTGGTTAACTACTCATAGAGACAGTCTGGCCATGACAGAGCAACATAACAGTCAGTGGTTAAGCACTCATAGAGACAGAAGATCATAGTGACAGGGACCATGGTGCCAGAGACACATCACAGTCAGTGGATAACTACTCATAGAGACAGTATATCATAGTGACAGGGACCATGGTGCCAGAGACACATCACAGTCAGTGGATAACTACTCATAGAGACAGTGCTGCCTAGTGACAGGGACCATGGTGCCAGAGACACATCACAGTCAGTGGATAACTACTCATAGAGACAGTGCTGCCTAGTGACAGGGACCATGGTGCCAGAGACACATCACAGTCAGTGGATAACTACTCATAGAGACAGTGCTGCC
>NW_014577125.1:169994-176609 GCF_000485595.1 Priapulus caudatus | reverse complement strand
ACCGCACACGCAACACGCACAACCGCACGACGTGCACGGCACTTCACACAACTCAGCATGATCACTGACAAACACACAGCTGAAAACGCACGCACGCACATCAGACGGCACCACAATGCGCACATACACACTAGATCACACTGTACAACGCCAGACGCAGACGCGACGCACTGCACGCACGCACGCAGCGGGATCACAGCCACGCACGCGAGCCGCAGCACGTACAGCACATCACCGAAGACAGCACAGACTCACATAGCAGGCATACACACTGACGACGCTACGCACGCACGCACGCACGGCGACACACACCAGGGGCGATGTTCACCACATTGCAGACTTGGTTCGGCACAGTTCGGTGTTGTCGCGCGTCGGTTCAGGGGAGGGGGTTCTCCTCATGCTCCCCCTTCCCTCCTCCTGCGCCTCGTTACTCGTATCGGGATCCACAGCCTCCTGCTTGATGCACAGCCGATCGCTCTTCGCGCGCCGCTCCGTGGCGCCACCTTCTGCCGCCATCGCTGCTGCGCCCCTCTGTCGCGCTCGGCGTCTGTTCGCGGTGCGCATAACAGCGCGCGCAGCGTCAATAACACGGGTCGCGGACTAACGTCCGCGGCACGCCGGGGACGTGCTGATAGGTTTGCGATCTGTGGGACTGCCGGGGCGCACGCTCGCTGGTCCCGCCCCTGCGCCTCCGCTGCCTGCACGCGGCGGCTCCTCGATGCAGAGCGTCGGGCGGCGGCGGCGCGCACTAGCGTCGTCGTCGACGATCGGCGGCCAAAATCTCGCGTTTTGTTCGGCGAGCGCGCTGCCTGAACGCTAGCAGCGCCCCCTGCTGACGTCCGAGTCGCCATTTGTCTCTGAGACGTCGCTCAGCAACCCTCGGCGGCTCTCCTTGCTCCTGATTTGGCTTAAGAGGCGTCCATGCTTGAGACGTACGGACCCACAGCACTAAAGCGGTGGCGTTGTGGTCGCGGGCTGGCGCCGGCAGAGCTTGCAGCGAGCCGGGTGCCAGGTGGCAGCACCGTGCCGCATACTTTCAGTCGTTTTGGTCTTCTCTTTCGTGCTGAATCGAACGAGAATCAATTGTTGAAATGTGGAAAAAAAAGATATCTACTTGAGTGAGCTCCCAAGGCGCACCTCAAAATATACGCTTTGCAGTCGTGTAACGTCAAGTCTGCCTGTCGTAAAAAGTGAAACAAAGAGTGTGACTTTCCATGCAGCTTGTTATTCTAATTGTGGAGACAGAGGCGTAGGCTGAGCGGGGGGGGCCCCTGGGGGGGGCAGCGCGCCCCCCGAGTTCGCGCGCGCGAAGCCGCACACAAATTTTCTGTGCCGGGCCCCCAGGGTGCCCCCCACTGAAAAGTCATGCTTGATAAAAAAAATATTTGAATTAAAACAAGTGCCCGTTAGAGGACAGTAATAGCTACAGAAGAAAGAGTGGATATATGTGTGCCCCCCCCACGAATGTAGGCCCCCCAGTGCCCCCCCCTCCCCCCGCTGAAGAGAAATCCTAGCTACGCCACTGTTGTGGAACGTAATGGTTCAATGGCGCATGGTTGCTTACCTGTATATCACTGGTATATTTTGCGGTGGTTTATGTTTCGCGAATTTGCGCAAGAACGCGGAATAATTCCATACTGAATAATTTAAGCCGAATATATTCAATAAGTTCACCGACCGCAGGCTTTAGCCGTTGAAATGTAACCACTTCGCGGAATTGTTCCGTCAAGGTCTGATCGCGACATATCTGGACGCGAAAAATATGGCGTAGTGAACCGTAGTACCTGTCGGGCCGGAGTGTGGTCTAGTGGGTCGCTGGTCACTCCTATGAGGCTGGGGTTGCTTCCGGGAATGAGGGACTTCTCGAGGATAGAGTGCTGGCCATCTCAGCATCGTTACTGTTCTCCTCGTGCGACACGCTACCGCTGTCGGTCGTTGCCGACTCCGACAGACTCACCACCCGCTTCTGCTCTTTCGTTCTTCTTCCCACCAGAGGGCACGTCTGCTCCTCGCCCGTTCTCGATGTCGTCCCCATCCTGACTTCGCTTTTTGCGGCACTTCCGGGCCCGTTTTCATACTGCGGGAATGAGTGTTTAGAAAGAATAATTCAGGCTGTGGCCGCGTGTGAGTGGTGTGCAGACATGGGCACTCTATCAAACAAGAGGGCATCCAAAGACGAAGTATCCACCTCAACCAATTGTAGAATGTTATATCTAATTTTATTTATTTATATGTAAATTAATTAAAATTTAAACTTATTTATTCTTATCTTATCTTATTCTATTAGGTGTTATCTATAACACTATATCTGTTATCTATAACACTATATCTGTTATCTATAACACTATATCTGTTATCTCTGTGCTGCTTCACCTTGTTTTTCCGGCCAGCGTGGTCACCACTGCTGCTGTTACTGCAGGTGCTGGCAGTGCTGGGTGACTGGCGGCCACGCACTATGACACCATCTACGATGCTGCTCGGACTGCTTCGCGCACTCACAGGACACGTGACGTCGGCAACGTCCTGCGCAAAACAAGCGAACATCTTAACATCGGACGCCGAAGCCGGCGGACAAAAAACTACCCACAAATTAAAACCTAAAAACAAATTACAACCGCAAAACAACTAAAAGTGCAATTCACTTATAGAATCTTCACAATCTACGAGTCCTGCCAAAAATGTGCGAATATCTTAACATCGGACGTCAAAGCCGACGTTAAAAAAACTCCGAAAGCGAAATTCACTTATAGAATCTTTACAATCTACGAGTGAGTCCAGCCAAAAATGTGAAAACCGACGGAAAAAAAACGATCAAAAGTGCAATTCACCGAAATGAAGAACCTTCAGAATCTACGAGTGAGTCTTATCAGTTCTACTTACAGTCTTGTTGTCGCCGTCGCCGTTCAGTGCACCGATTTGCTCGACCTTGGGCTTAAACATGAAAAGTGGCACTTCCTCCTCGTCACGATTCAGCGGGGGCAGGTAGCCGTATCGCTTGAAGTAATGCCGACAGTTGGTGCAGAGCAGCACACGATCTCGCCCGCCGTGGTGCCAGTCCTTGGAACCTGTTATTGTCACACATAGATCTTCACTACATGTCAATCGGAGGCTGCATAACACATACGTAATTTGAGAATTTCCCAGGTAGGATTGACGGTCGATAGCGGTCGACAACAACCCCCCCCAGCTGTACTGAAGAACCACCGCAGCCTTTCATGCGAAGATTACAATAAAACTATGAGGAGATTATCAAAAACATTCCCTCTTAACGAAATCTTGTTTGTATCGATCGTTCGCATTGCAACAGGCAGCTAATGCAGTGTGGCCTGTGTTACTAATCAGTAATGAGTGTCCCAAGACGCCATCGCTTACACTATAAAGCTCAACATGTATACTCTAGCGATCGACCCTTCTGTTCTTCTCGACTATTCCCGTCTTCGTCGTATGAAGTGCACTCTCGTTTGATCAGATGAAGGACCTCAAAATTCTAGACGCAGCGCGCGCGTAAATAACAGCGCGGCCACATCGAGGACGCCGCCGCCAGAGCGAGTCCGCACCTCCCTCCCGTTAATCCAGAATTACGGCTCCCCGCGCGCACGCTAAAATGGCGAGCGCCTCCCCCCCCCGCGCCCGCGCGCGAGAGCGATTAATAACGGCCATTAGCGCACGCCGACAGCAGATTTACAGCGTGCGGCTGCCACGCTGCGGCCGCCCGGCCCGCGGGCCGGCGATTCGTCATTCGTGCGCGCTGTCACTCGCCTGTTTCTTAACACCGGATGCGGTTGCCACCACTTTACATAATGCACAGAGAGGCGCGACTCGATGGTTCTAAATCACGGGAAGGGGCGAAATAACTCACAGTTACGGGATGGAAGGATTAAGGGACAGCGAACAATTTAAGGAGAAGAAAAGAGTGACAGGGTTTAGGATAGTGGATGAGAGGGATGGGATGAGAGGGATGGGATGAGATTAGTGAAGGTAAGGACTGTGGGAGCACGGATAAGAGATAGAAGCGATTAGTAAAGGGCAGACTACATATGACTGCAGGTTTGCGAGATGCATGCACTTCGTAAAATAAATTAATGAGAAGAGAAGGGGATGAGAGGGGTGAAAACAACGTAGAGAAACATGATTGGTGGAACAGAAAACAGTTATTAGGAAGGTTTGGCTGACCACTGTTACACAATCATGGTGACACAACGGTATCTGACCTGCATTAGCTGCATTAACTGTAGATGTAGGTAGAGGAGCACAACTGCATACTCACTGGTAGTGAAACAATGCCGGCACGCATAGCCACTCGCTTCTCTTGTGTCCGAATCTTCGGAATCTACGTCCTCCTCACTGCAAGAGCTCTGACTCACTGCAAACAGATCGTAGTAGTTAGGTTATTGCATCTTAAATCACCAAATAGTTTGAGACAGTTCCTGGACTTGAATCACACAATCGCTTCGAACTTTAAACAAATATTCACGAACTATTAAAATGATGAAATCTGTAGTTTTAGCTCTGTATTCCAATGGGTTTTGATATTTCCTTATCTCGCTGAGCAAAGTATGTGTCAATTTTAGCTCGTCGATCAAAGCCGCTGCTTTTTGAGCAATCTAGGGTCTCTTGTGTATCTGCTTATATTTCATGTAAAATTCTTGAGTTTTTTGTGGCAATTTCATGTAGGCTTACAACAAATGTACGCTGCATACATGTATGAATAGCCTGAAACCTATTCATGGGTGTTAACAATGATGCATCTTTACATATATCCATGAATGAGTTGCATAAGGAATATTACTATCAGGATTCAAATAAACCACGAAAAACATGTACATGAATAAGTTAGCCGTTTAAAAGTAATAATCTGCCAACAACTTATTCGTGAATGTCAAAAATAGTGCATAATTAAGTTATAAATTAAGGAGTTGCACAAGACATGCAACCTTGTACAAATAATCCCCACACTATTAGTATTACTCTTAAAATGAGACTAATTCTTAAGCTTTTGTAATATTCCCACCTGGTGGTCTGGCCTAATTAAAATTCTCAACTGGAATCATTATTAACACCCTAACCCATCATAATTATTTATTAAATAACTGGGCTTCTCCAATGAACATGCAGTTATTAAGTTGGGCCTGCTCTAAGGTGTATGAGAATGTGTTTTAAAGAATCCAAAACTGCTTTACATTCGATGACACATTTGTCACTTGTGACTACATCTGCATATAGGCTAAGCACTTATATTTTTCCAATTTCCAATATTAAGTTGTCAAGTGCCAAGTTTGCAAAGCCACACACATTTTCAGAATGCAAAGTGCAACATTACCGAAGAGTTGAAAACCTTAAATTGCCTAAAAAGTAGCGTTTGTGATTTTCAAGCTAAAAATCAATAAATGCCATACTCAGCATAATGATGAAATCTGTAAAATGACATGGAATAAAGAGATAAAATGTGACCACATTAATATTTATGAAACATTTATCAAAATAATTTTGGCATTTCATGAACTGAAGCATATATACTCCTAGTTCCATTTGGATAGGCAAATAGACTCGTTTCTTGGTTATTGGAGAGATGTGCACTTTCCACAAAATGTTAACGTGACAACATTACAACAAATGATCTGTGGATGCGTTCATTTGTTAACCTGTGTCGTTGCATACTATTGAGAAATCTTTACACAGCTGAGTATCTTTGTGCTAAGCAGGATGGAGTGTGTGCATAAAGAGGGATGAAAAGATGTTGAGTGGAGATAAGAGCAAGCAATGAATCGATGCTGCACAGTGAAGCAGGCCGCAATCAGTGGATGCTGTATAGGCAAGCAGGAAGCAATGAAAAGATGCTGTATGGGAAAGTATGAAGCAATGTGATGTTTTATGGGGAAGCGGGAAGCCACGATAAGATTCTACACGGGGGATGCAGAGAATGCAATGAAAAGTTGCTGCATGGATAAGCAGGCAGGAGATGCAAATATCCTGCATTCGCACACCCGCAGCAATGTCAATATATTGCAGGCGGTGAGCCGAAGAGGCTGATTTCTTTGAAGCTACTGGATGTGAAGAGACTAGTCATTGCAAAGCAACAGCAGATGTGATGTGACTATTGCGCGCACGAATGATCACACACTAGTGACGCATGCATGCGCACCCGCTCCCGCAATCTGCATCCATCCACGCGTGACAATGCCCGACATTTCTCGTAAATTGCGACCCCTAATCCGCCGCATTGATGAGAAAATTGCAGGCAGAATAAAATAAAAGGGCCCAGTGCGGCCATCGCTCAGGCTCTAGATCCGTGTTTACCAGGGCCAATAACGCTTCTCCCTTGAGGAGCGTTCACCCGCAAACAAAGTAGGAAGCTTTGAATTTACTGCTACGATGTCCCTGCGGTCAGCACATGGTACATTGGCACACACTTCCCGCCATCATAGCATGTATTTTTCTATAGACTTGGCCTAATTCAACGTCAGTAACAGCTACTTATCATTCCAACTCACTCCTACTCTCTCTCTCGTCTTAACGAATTTGTTCTCTCTCTTTTTCTCAGCATACGCACTCTCTCTCTCTCACGCACACGCACACGCACACGCACAAAAACGCATGCACGCTCTCTCTCTCTCT
>NW_014577125.1:155787-169984 GCF_000485595.1 Priapulus caudatus | reverse complement strand
TGTTAGGGTTCGGGTAAGTGTTAGTGTTAGGGTTAGGGTTAGGGTTAGGGTTAGGAGTTATTCATTTTACATTGTTGCTTCGAGGAAGTCGAGTGAATGGAGTGCGCTGATTGGCTGTGGTCTGGAACTCAAGTGGGAAAACAAATTTTGCGTTCGGACCCCCCTCCCCCCCGTACACGCCCCTGCACACACACACACACGCACGCACGCACGCACGCACGCACGCACGCACGCACGCACGCACGCACGCACGAACGCTCTCTCTCTCTCTCTCTCTCTCTCTCTCTATCTATCTCTCTTCCTTTCTCTTCTCGATGCAAGCGCACTATTCCTTGCTGTCTAATCATTCAGAGAGTCCCCCTCATGGTCTTACACCACAAACCATTCACATATTTAATGTGACGAATCTGCTAAATTGCATTAAAAAAAAGAAATGACTGAACCCCACTAATGTCTGAACCATGGACCCCATTTTAAACCATAACCCATTGAATATGAAACTGTTGAAATCTTCGGTTGCATGGTTAAGCACAAAGCAGCAGACTGAAAGACGTTGGCTGAGTTACGACTTGGTGGTCAACCTCTACAGCAACGACCACTCGACCTCAACCAAGGAAAGGACAACATGTTGCCATGATGCAAGAATCGAAACGGGAGAAGAGAAGGAACACATACTACAACGGCGGAGTGTCTTTATGGCTTACTGTAAGGTGAAGATAAATCAGGATAGCTTATCACCTAATGAAAATAGCAATGGCTTTTCCACACAGAAGGGAAGAGGAGTGAAGATTAACAGGAAGGAATGATGGCAGTCATTGATCATTTATAATCTGTCTGGGAATTAGATGGGAGTCGCTCTGCAATGAGATGAGACTGGCCCATGAATATAAACGATGCACAGACGCTGAAACCACATCAGGCAGAGCATAACATTATTCTACCCATGTATGTTAATCCCAACAGAAGATCAAGCAACTGCATTAATATTATTTCCACAGACATAGTAATACTTACAGGACTCTGACTTTATCTTATCCTTGTCGTTCTCCTTGTCTGTAAATAAAAGGAGGAATTGACAAATGTACCTAGTGCACATAGAAGAAGGGCATTACAAAGACAATTGCATAGATTAGTACATAGTCTCTCGCCAATAGGATGAAGAAACCCTTAACGAATGACATCAAAAATCACCTTCTGATGACACACACCCCCTTAATGGTGAAACCACAAACACTGGTGACATAGTAAACTTGATCACATCACAAGCAGACTTATACCAGCAACAGATTGTAAGTAGCAGCACAAGCCCAATAACAAATATGAAGTTGTACACGCAAGATTTATCAATTAAGTGGACCTAGGAGCTTGTTCGGACATCTCAAATAAATCAGGAGCTGAAACGTTGATAACCACAGCCAAACCTAGCCCTGCATATTAGATGAATGCATACTGATGACCCGCACGGGATACGCATGCACATAACAGGCAGCAGCAGCTCAATGGCTAACGAAATGCCCTCCGAGTATCATAGTTTAGACCGACTTCAAACATTAGATGTGAAATATATTAAAAATCACTAATGCCGCTAGGGGATCATCGACATTACATTTAACCAATCTTGAACCAAGAATTTAACAAAATTTCTGCTGCGTTAAGAGAGGAACTGCAATGTTTCACCTGGCCAAAAAGGTCTGTGAGGTAGCAAATGTTTTTTTGTGATGTGTTTGCACATTTCGAGGTCCTAGCAAAGCGAGCAGCGCAGGTACTGGCCAAGCTAGGGGATCCGGGGGGTCCCATGCTCCCCCGGGAATTTTTTTGAAAAAATGATGCAATTTGGTGCATTCTAAGCTATTCTGAACACATTGTATGAGACTCTTGAATCTCTGTTTCAAGTTGTCGAAAGTTTCGTCAGCGAGGCGGTGTTCTTGACAAATTTCTGTGTGGCGGCTGAGAATTTCAGCAAAGCAGCCCGCCTCGCTCGTGTCAATGCAGGGGAAACACTGAACTGTGAGTGCCGCTTATCGTGAGAGGAGAGCGTGGATGAGGTACCCATGCACGACTGAAGCTGCTGAATGCATTTCTGCAGGCTCCCAGTGTGAATTTACGCTGACTTGTTGACTGTACACTAAAATGCGTTTGCTTCATGACATCCATCATCTGCACAAGAAAGGTTATCGGATAAGCTCAGGAATTTCATGAATTTTCGCTAGAATTCCACTGAGAGACATCGGCGCCGCGAAGAGAAAAGCGAGAGTGAGAGTGAGCGAAAGACGTACTGTTGTTTTCCGTGCAGCGGCGCGACCTATCCTTGACACGACGAAGGACTGGTCGGCGGTTTCGCCTCAGCAGACGAGTGCCGTTCGCCGGAGACGTCTTTTTCCAGAAGTAGTAGAATTCTACAAGGTCAGCCTGTTGCAAAAAGTAACAAACCATCATAAATGCATGTAACAGCCAATAAATATTTACAGTACAGCCACATGTAACATAGTAACGGTTTACAATATTAGGTAAATGCAGCATGAAAAAGACGTAATGGAAGAGAAACATAGTGATAGACCATGTATGACCAAATCCACACAACTGTGTAACATAACCATGAAACCAAAATCAAGCAGACGCAAAGGTCAAAGGTCACAAAAAACCCAGACCAATTTCAACTATATTTACAACAGACCATTATCAAATTTTAACCGAGCTCTGGAATGCGAAACTCATCACTATTAAACTAAATTATAGGCAATTCAGATAATTATATTTTATAATGCTGTTAAACACAACATGATAGTCCAAGGCTGAACGGCCACGCTCGAGTATTACAACCGTTGTGGAAAAAATGCCTCGCTGCATTCGACAGCAGCAGCAGGTGGGAGGTATCAGCAATAGAAATTGCACTTGAGGGGCCGTTACCTTCCTACACAGCAGTCGACCGCTTTTTTGACATGTGCCGCTAACGCATAAACACTCAAACGTTTATCTCCTGAGCTATTCTGACGCTACACGAGAGAGACAGTGGTCCGAAAAGTACACAAACTTGTCTTATGACTAGCCAACGCAGTCACAGTTCAGCCAGGATTCAGACAGGTGTCTGTTAGCTAGCAGCGGGGCTGGAATGGGAAAGATGTCCAATCTGGTGTGGTTGTCAGACGACACACAAGGCTTTCAGCAGTTGATCAAGAGGCTGCGAGTGAAGCAACTTAATTTTCCTTGATCCAGGATAGGGACAGAGTAAGGATGAGTTGTGGGGTATAGGAGGTTATTGTCTATTACACACTTTCCGTCATTTTTGCAAGGCAACCAGATACATACATAAAAAATACGCACACACGTGCGCATGCACACACATATAGGTATAAATAAATAAATAAATAAATAAATAAATAAATAATATTTTTATTATTACATACATTTATTACATACATTTATTTTTATATACATATAATATACATACAGTTAAACCTCGATTGTCCGAACGAGACGGGCGGGGAGTATTTTGTTCGGATAACTGACCTGATCGCTGATAACTGATCTATTCACGGGACCTTGAGATCTTGCTCGGATAATCCGAAATTCGGATAATAGATGTTCGGATAACCGAGGTTTGACTGTATATATAGTAGTTGGTAGTGTTTGCAGCTGCAGCAGTCATCTCTGATTGCCTACAGCCAGCTTAGAGCTTCTGAAGCCATACGGTTTCAATGCCATCAGTGAGCAAGGTGGAATGCTAACGGGTCGTCAGATTCCATCTAGATCTCACTGCGAAAGCACGACTGCCTGTTTTACGCTGCCAATGGCTCGACGGGCACATTCCTACAACTGACACAGCCTTCTCAACTCAATTAATAGACAGATCTTGCCGAAACTATCAACTCCCCATTCTGTTATGTATAGTTTCACGACGGACCACCTCCCTAAACTGTACTCCAGTCCCACAGCTCTCTCACGACTTCGCTGTACCATAAAGTGTGCATTCAGGCAGACTGGAATGTTTAGAGCCTAGTTTTCTTATATCTGAGTACTGCGACTACGTGTCGCTTTTATTGATATACACCAGGTAGACAATTTAAGTGCTTTCCGCGAAGGACATAAAATACCAATGAATGGCAAGTCCTCCCCACTGTTTATCGTGAGGCCAAGCGTGGGGTCTACATGCACCAGTGGTCTCGTCAAGCAACAAACACGCACTCCGAATATTCAACATGCAATACTGCGAGGCAGTAACTGCTTCAACAGCCAACCTACAAAGCACTTCATATCCCAAGAGAGCCGATTCATACTGTGTATAACGTAAAAACTCTCTAGAATTCATATGCCACCTGGTGGCAAATGCAGGACTAATGTGTGTAATTATACTGACTGTAGATATTAGCAGATGCAGCGAGGCGTCACCGTGCACACGAAAGATTATAAAATATAACTATCCGTTTGCATAGATGCGAAACTCGACTACGATGATGTAATCACAATAATTATCAAGCCACAACGATCCGGCTCGGTTACATATAATGACCGAGCGGATGCTATGCATGAACAATTCGCGAAAGTGGCTCACCGCACACGACCGCAAAAAGAAAAGTAGCCTACACGAATCTATCAACATTTGCACATTTGCACATTTGTTATGATCCTTGAACCCGAATCACTGCCGTGAATTTTCACTCCGCGAATTTACCGCGAGGCTCAGCAAAAATCGCCGTTATTCGACTAGAACATGAAACTTTCACCGGCACAACGGAGTGTCGACAGCATTACACTATTGAGTATACACCTACACCACACGCTAGCCGCCAGACATCCCAGCCACAGGCACTTGAAGCGTTTCAATAAAATAAAATGCTAACTAAATGCAAAATCGATTTACTACCAAATGTTTCTATACTCTCTTTCACCTATTATTGCCTACAGTTTCCTGTCAATTCCGTCCAAATTCTACGTGCAAAATATACGCTGCCGGCGACATTGCTCTCGCGGCTCCACTGTTGCACGCTTACACTAATATATATATAGTTAGTTACACTATGTATATATATATTAGTGTAAGCATAGATATATACAACACATATCTTGGTATTGTATATATCTATGGTGTATACACATCTATACACATTGTATATATCTATGGTGTAAGCGTGCAACAGTGGAGCCGCGAGAGCAATGGCGCCGGCAGCGTATATTGTTGCACGTAGGATTTGACAGAAAACTGTCGGCAATAATAGGTGAAAGAGAGTATAGAAACATTAAGAATTTGGTAGTAAATCGATTTCGTATTTAGTTAGCATTATATTTTATGGAAACGCTTCAAGTGCCTGTGATCCCAGCAGTCGCACGCTACCTCACGCTACCACGCGCACACAACATTCGCAGACGACTTACCCAGTGGCCGGTAGACGATCTGTTGAACCGCTAACAACGATGGAGACGTTACCTTGGCAACAATGACGAGCCAACGTGCTTACTCGGCACACACAAACACAGAGCAGCACGAAACGGTGCGCGTACACCGATGGATGCCGGACAAGCGTCTGATGTGAACGCAAGCAGCAGCAGAGACGGCGAGGCAAGGCGAGCAAGCACACACATACACACACACACACGCTCGCACACGCACGTTCAGCAGTGAGCGTCAGTCGCTGGCCCGCGCGTTCAGACTGTGCGCGGTGGACGAGAAAACCAAGATGGCCGCTAGCATAGAATCGATATAGCGTGGCGGCTCGTTGTAGCAACATGCATCACGCCACTGACTCACTCACTCATCGAGTGCTAGCTGAGCGCTTCAAGCCGACGGAGTGAGAACAAGATAGAGGGGGAAGGGGGTTCGGAAACTCAACACAATGACGGACGCGAGTCGGGAAGCGTAAAGAAAGCTGGGACAGAGAATGCGTGGCGGGGAGCGTACGTTGAGTACACACACACACACCTACACACATACGTACACACACGTACACGCGGGAACTCCGTAGCGCGCGTAAACCAGCAACGTAGTAACGTAACATTGTCGCACCATACTATTTGTCACCGACTGTTTATTCACAGACGACCGCTCACGGATAGGCACGCGCGCACGCACACGCGCATGAGCACGCACGCACACGCCCACTCGAGCATATTCACGCAAACCACGAGTAGTGGGTGTAAAAGCGAAGCGGCAGGGGGTATATTGGAAACCGGCCAGTAGAGCATGCTTTTTCAGAAAACAGCTGCACAGTTGTGACAAAACATGTCGGCTTCGTTCTGCTGTTGAGGCGTGATTGCAGCTAAAATAATACAGCCAGTCCCTCTAACTGCGGCTAGACCGAGACGCTATAGCATAGTGGCAACCGCTGGGGGAGACAAGAACACATTTCAGAGAATTAAACATCTAATCAAAGGCACACACAGTTTCGGCGAAAACACCTATAATTCTATATTGTTAGGGTAATCCGTCAAAACATTTCACTCTTATCAAAACATTATTGCATCCCGCTCCTATCAAATATTTACAATGTTGATAAACTGAGAGATAAGGTCAATGTTTATTCTTGTCCTGCCTAACAGTTTCGTTCTCCACTTTTTTCCCTACAGAATTCATACAACATTAAAAAAACGACAATATTGACATAAGCAGGAAAGATATATTAAGAGGACAAGTAAAACGCCAAGACGGCAAAACAAGTAAGATGGTTAAGAATTGCATATATGTAAATAATATCATGTTCAGCCCAATGCATTACTTGTGTAAACGTTTATCCCCACAAAGGTGTCTTTTTCTTATTATTATTTTCGGCGGGCGTGTTCATTGCTGAACTTGTGCTAATCCATCGGAGATAATATTACACCTCTCCATTGATTTTTTGTGTGCGATTAGATACTGCAGTGGTTTGCCATTGCCTTCTGCAGAATATATTACGTGGTCATCATCATCATCATTATCATCATCACTATTATTATTATTATTATTATTATTATTATTATTATTATTATTATTATTATTATTATGAAAAGGTGTCTTACATAATGTACCATAATGTCCCATATGCCATCTCTACCCACAAATGTGACCCACACAGTTATTTTATATTCATACCATCATGTACACTCCGCGGTAGAATAGGACAGACACAGACACCGCGGGCGCACCGCGCATCTCCGGTGGTCGCACACAGGCACGCACACACCCAAGATCATTTCACTTTGGCACAACGTTAACTTGCACACTCCGGGTTTATCGATGTATTAAGGGGGCACTAAAACTTGCTTCGGTAAGTATCACATAGGCGCATGCCAACACCATGGCAACATCGTTCTGTGTACCCTGTCTTCCAACGATTTACGGCTTGCTTTGATTTCTGCTAGTCGGTTGAAATTGCCCAATCTATCGGGCTGATCTCTCCCGTAACAAGAACTGTATTGAAACCACGAAGCAGTCATGTAGTAAAATAAGTGAAGTGCAGATGCACGTATGTAGGGACAATATTGTAACGAGTTTGCACTCTAGAAATACGTGTACACTTAAGCAAGTAAATGTCATCGCGTGTGTTACTCCGGTACACTATATAGAGGTACCTTCATCTGCATAATCAAATATGTTTCTCATTGGCTTGCTCACTAACAGTAACTTAGTGCCACACGGGGTAAATGTTAGAGGATGCGCATGGGGCTGACGCGTAACGCCTGTTGTCGTGGTGGTTAGCAATATACGGAACATTGACCACGTTTTGCGCCACATTTGAAAACGATTGAATCGCAAAATCTGAGATTCCTTCCCAGGGTACGGTGGAATCGTACACGCAGACGCTTAGATCATATTTTAAATATCTGCATTGAATGATTGAGTCGTGGTTTAGTTTCTTAATGTCTGATAAGGTTGACATTTACTGTGCGCTCGGTAAACGAAAGAATTAGAATACGGTAATCAGAGACTGAATCATGCGAAGAATTTCAAGCCCTGCTGATTTTGTGTTATTTGCCGCTACAGAGAAATAACGTGGCGTTGCTATAGATGTGTCAGTCAGCGTGGTTGCAACCGGCGCTGCCGCCAGCCGGCATACTTCTAAGAGAGGCGAGAGACTACATATTCCTTCCCTCATTTTTGTCAAAATGTATTCATTATATAACTTTCGGTTTAATCGCCCTGCACATGGTCCAATTCTCCACCACTCTCACATATATCAATCAATACGACGGCATCTAATTCCTAACTGACGAGACGATTTGACGACGGAAATACCGTCACTGAACAGTGAACAGAGGAATTTGCTGCTGGTTGGAATTGCAACCTGCTGAGGCTTATATGTACGCCAATGACTATTTACTGCACTGAATGCACCTACTACACATCCTTGTTCGAGATGATTCAGTGTCTCAAGTCAATTAAATGCAATACTGAACTCCAACGCATGAATGCAAACCAAGCAAATGTGTGCAAACAACGCAATAGAAAATACAATGGCAAACAATGGCAGAAAACAATGCAAACATACGAACTACAGTCGGAGGCAGGCCGCACGCTCGCATCGCGTGACCATACATCGTGATGCCAAGGTAATGGTGAAGCCCTAGAGGTAGCTGTCCTCTACTCTGATCCAGACAGACAAATTGGCTGGAGTTAGGGGTAGCAATAGCTGAAAGAGCGTGCTACAGCCCGGAAAAAGTGTGCGTACGATTAATACTGACTGAGAGCGTCGTAGGCAGATGTGCGGCGCCGGCAAGTAAACGAGATATGCCGAGAAGACATGAGAGACCGGACACCGCAGACAAACGCGATCTTCCTCTGTCTATGTTATATGGCGGTATATTATCCACTACAGCGCGATATCATGCATACGCCACCTCGCGCGGTGACCAACTAATCAATGGCAACCTCCATTCCAATATACTCATCATGCGTAACGACGGTAATCCCCAATGCAATTTGCAATCTGTTCGCGCGTCGTCCTTTTGCTAAGATTATCTGTCTATTTTCGCGTTGCAGCGCCGACTCTGATTGATTAAACTGCGCTGCGTCATCGGTGATGCCCGTGTTGAGCAAACAGAGCGACTAATTGGCGTATGTGGAATGATCTGATATAAGAATATGCCGACCCATCATACTACGACACGCATTGCAACACTAGGGCCGGCAACTGCAATTATGACGGCAGGCTGGGGAGACCAGGGACTGAGGTGAGACAGGATGGGGCGACAGGGAATGAGGGAAGACAGGGATGGGAGACAGGATGAAGGATACAGGATCGAGATAACAGGATGGGGAGACAGGGATGAGGGAACAGGGATGAGAGAGACAGGGATGAGGGGAGACAGGGATGGGGCGACAGGGTATGGGGGAGACAGGCGATGGGGGAAGAGGATGGGAATCAGGATGGGAGACAGGATGGGGGATGGGGGAGACCAGGGATGTGGGGTGGAGCACAAGGGATGAGGGAGATCAGGGCTCGAGGTGAGACAGGGATGCAGGGAGACAGGGTATGAGGAGACAGGGATGAGGGAGAGCAGGATGGGGAGACAGGGATGAGGGAGACAAGATAGGAGACAGGGAATGAGGAGGACAGAAGATAGGGAGCAGGGATGGGGGAGCAACGGGATGAGGGAGCAGGATGAGGAAGACAGGGCTGAGAGAGACAGGGATGAGGAGACAGGGATAGGGCGACAGGGATGGGGGACCGGGATGAGGAGATCAGGGATTGGGGAGTACAGGGCATGAGGGCGAACAGGGATGAGGGAGACAGGGATGAGGGCGACAGGGATGAGGAGACAGGGATGCAGGGAGACATGGGATGGGGGAGACAGGGGATGGGGAGACAGTGTGAGGGAGAACAGGGATGGGGAGCACAGGAGATGGGGGAGACAGATGAGGAGACAGGGATGAGGGTAGACAGGATGGAGGGCGACCCGGGATGAGGGAGAGCCTCCAGGGGTATGAGCGGAGACAGGATGGGGGAGACAGGATGGAGGCAGTACAGGGACTACAGGAGACATGGGATGGGGGAGCCAGGGATGCGGGAACAGGATGCGGGAGTAGCAGGGATGATTCCCATTGCATGTATATCCGCAAGTAGCCCTTACACCGATGCAATTCGCGGTTACTGTGGCGGTAACCTAGCTGCGCGGTAACCCGCTATGAACTGCGCGCGCGCGCAGCACACAACGCCGCACGCACGCGACCTTACAAACGCACGCCACGTAACCAAATGCACGCACACACCCACAGCACCACGCACACGAAGCGCACGCACACACTCCCCCCAGCCCACTGCACACACCACAACCTGCACACGCCACCGCGCCTGCACACGCGCGCCACGCAACAGCACGCTCCTACCACACACCACACACACCCACACACACACAACACACAAACACACACACACACACACACACGAGTTGGTCCTCCACGTTGTTGATGGTGTTATAAATGCGGTTTCCTTTACGAACTACGGCAGTTGCTGATTCCATCCCTGCATCCCCCCCCCCCACGGTCACGTTCATGGCATCGACGGATAACTAAACAACAGGACCGAGAAGCGACGATGAGAGATCGCATCATGACGGCACTAATGAACAACAGCATCATAGTTTTACGTCTGCACTTTACGCATGACGCTGCTGCCGGCGCTAGACTGAGCCTTCAGCAAGTCCCCGCGTCGCCGCGCGCCGCGTCGAATCTCACGCGAGTCGTCGAGTCCAGTCTACAGCGCCGACCGCCGTCCAGAAAGCCTAACAACGACGCTTTTTTTTTTTTTTTCCGTCGCCTGGCGATCTGAGTTCGCGGTGGTGCGACCATCGTCGCCAGGCTACATAATGGCGGGAACGCTGTATGATTTTTACGGCCGCGCGACAGATCGTAAAAAGCGATTTAGGCCGGAATTTTCGTCCTCATCAAAAGCTCTCAAACGAATCTTATCGCATGGGCGATGTGCACGTTATAGTGAGATAAGCGGCGCCAAAGTAACGCGGCCATGGCCGCGAGAGCTGCGAGCCAATTGTTACGATACTGCTCGCAATTTGAACGACTTGAATGCCTTGTCAGTCGCGGGTGTAGATCGGGCCGGCCGCACGTGTGCATCCACGAAGACGGCGGCCTTAAACTGTCGGTGCAGACGGCAGAGCGAAGGAGACAGTACAGGGGAGGGGGGGAAAAAAACGAAGGGGGGGGAGGGATTTCAATAGAATGCAGAGCAATGGGAAATTGAGGGAGAGAAAAAAGAGGGAAGAGAGGAGAGCGGGAGTGAGCGGTGTGTGCGGTTGCGTGCGCGCGGCGCGCGCGCGCGCGTGTGTGTGGTGTGTGTGGTGTGTGTGTGTATTGTGTGTGTGGAGAGAAGAGGAGAGTTGCGGTTTCGTGGAGAGAAGTAAGACTGATACATACCGTTATATCTATAGTATCCAGGTAGGTGATATAATATATTCGGTGATATATATATGATATATATTAGTATATAGAGAGAGGAGAGCAGAGCTAGAGAGAGATGAGCAGAGAGAGAGAGAGACGAGGCGAGAGAACGGGAGACGGAAGCGGAGAATGGGAATGGTACAAGCGAACTACCGTGGTCGCACACGCTTGCCTGCCAATTCTGAACGTCGCAACAGGCTAAACAATAAGTCTACCTCACCCGGCGGGTGACATCACAGATGGTCGTCCGTCATTGGGCACCGCGGAAGTGGGAACTGAGATTGCTTCTCGGCTGTGCTCCGGGAGGCGTTGCCATGGTAACTGCTCGTGCGTCAGCAGGTGCAGCGTCAACTTCGAACGATTTTGGAATGGAAACTTGTTAATCACCTTATTCCACGCCGTAATAACGCTATGGCCCATTTTCCAGTGCATTTTGCAGGCAAAATCTTTGTTACGTTCATTCGCTAAGCAATAGATGAACATGAGATTAGCCTTCAGCCTGACACCGTGAGATTTTAAACCGTAATGTCGCCTGCGTAAGCGATTTTCGACTACGTCACTGGCTGGGCCGTTTCACGCAGCGGCTTCGTTAAGGTTAGTGATTAGGGTTATATAGAGGGTTTAGCATATCCCTTATATACTACGAGTGTTTCACGAAAGCCCGCTAAGTTTCCACGTTTCACAAAACGTCTCCGCAACCTCAACGACGTTTGCTATTAAGGAAGGAATTTAATGGACAGATCAGGGGCCGTACTCGCTTATCGTACAGCAAAGCAACGCGAGATTTGCCTGGCGTGTTTTCCTTGTTTTGGCAAGCATAGTTGTAAGCGAACACCCCGCGAGAAGGTAAACTTCTCTGTGTCTACGAGAAATCCCGGCAGGCCTGTGACGCGCATGACGCGCAAGGGTTAAGCTGTGGCTAAGAACTTCTTTATTGTGGTAGGCAGATTTGAGAGATGAAATGCTCCTTGCACTTACATGTGCTTCGTCTGTTCGTGTAATGTAATTACTGTATGCTATGGCGCCACTTATTGATCAAAGTAAACGTAAATCTAAAACGCTTCAGTAATTTATGTTTCATTTTCTGTTCAGTCAATACGTTCCATTTGTGGTAGATTCTAGTTGCGGAAATACTGACAACGCTTGCTTTAGTTTAAATTATTTCTCAGGTAGCTTGGCATTTTAAAATTTACTTTTACGGTCTATTATTTTGTAGTTTGCACGCTTGTTGTACCGTACTTGTATACAACTAATATGACGCGCCGAGATATTAGCGTAGCAACTTACAGTGAGCTGGTCGCATTAGACTTGTAACATGTCTTCTATATATATCTATCTAGTAGCAAGGTGTAGGGATAAGGTACCGAGTCTCTATGCCGCCAGCAACATCGTTAGCACGATGAATTTTTAAGGACCTGTCTAACAACTGCACCGGCATACGTTTCGGAAACGACTAACAAATCATACTCGTAATTGAAATCTACTGAAAACGTTCGCTGATAATTTCTGTCCGACTGATACGTTTCGATATATATAATTAGACCACGGTGGGACGGAAACCGCGCACTAGCAGTCGCTATAATCACCGATAGCATGTTGCATGTTCAACACCGACAACAATAGCGCTGGTTTTTCGAAGCAAAACACACGAACAACATGCATAAAGAGCCGACAAAGCAAACCCGCGCCTATGCTGATCAGCTTGATTCTGATTTCTGACCATATGCAGAACATCCCACACGCAACGTATTCGCTGTAGCAATGTACGCAACAACAGCTGAACTTACTTCCGCCCCCTTTTTGCTGTTGAATCCTCTCTATAATAGCCCGGCCCATCATTTTCCATAGACGCAGGACAACGTTCATTAAAATGTGGCATTAACTATCCTATAATAACGGCCAACGCAAGTGCAAAAAACGGCTACTCTCACTGCAACCGCAGTTTAGATGCCGATATTGTATTGCCTACAGGTACTTTATGGATATGACTACTCGGCCTTCACAAAAAAAAAAACCTACCTAACCAACCTAACCTAAACCTAACCCTAACCTAACCCTAACCCTAACTTTTTGTTTATTTAAAAAAAATTAATTAAATTAAAGTGCCTAGTAGTATACAATATCGCATCTAACTGCCTGAGTGGCAACTCTCACTCGCTGATCTCCACGGCTGCGACGAGCACAAGTGCTCCATCTAGTGAGCGTCCGACACAACCGTTGCGGTGTGGAACCGAAACACGCTTAACGAATCTTTCGGTAAGCGTGATACGCGGCGTGCGTTTCCACCGGCGCAATTAGCGGGCAGGTTCGATGGATCAATGGGCGGCCTGGGCGGCGGCAACCGCTTTCCGGCAAACAGGTTTATCGCGATTACACCGTCGCGCAAGCAGCGACACAAGGTGCCGGCGCAGGCGCTTGGCAAGCAGGCGAGGATTGAACGGGGCCTCCGTCATCCGCCCACCCACTGGCTTCACACGCCCGTCCCGTCACCGTCACACCCCTCCACCGTCACCGTCACACCCCTCCACCGTCACCGTCACACCCCTCCACCGTCACCGTCACACCCCTCCACCGTCGACGGCGTCACACACCCTGCCAGCCGTCCTCTCTGTCCCACCCCCCACCGTCCCCTGTCCACACCCCTCTCCCGTTATCTTGTCACCGTCACACACTCCGTCCCCGGTCCCCGTCCCCAGTCACAACTCCACCGTCGACCATGTCACACCCCCTCTGCACCGTCACGTCAATCAGCGCCCTCCACCTTACCTGTCACTACCCCGTCCCCGTCACCTCGACCGTCCACACCCCTCCACCGTCACCGTCACAGCCCCTCCC